>NW_024114537.1:0-61246 GCF_003073215.2 Triticum urartu | reverse complement strand
TAGAGCAAAATTATATAACTCAAAAGATATAAGTGAAGCACATAGAGTATTCTATCAAATTCCAAATTATGTATGGCTCTCTCAAAAGGTGTGTACAGCAAGGATTATTGTGGTAGACTAAAAAGCAAAGACTCAAATCATAAAAGACGCTCCAAGCAAAACACATATCATGTGGTGAATAAAAATATAGCTCCAAGTAAAGTTACCAATAGAAGTAGACGAAAGAGGGGATGCCTTCCGGGGCATCACCAAGCTTTGGCTTTTAGGTGTCCTTAGATTATCTTGGGGGTTCCATGGGCATCCCAAATCTTGGGATCTTGCCACTCCTTGTTCCATAATCCATCAAATCTTTACCCAAAACTTTAAAACTTCACAACACAAAACTTAAAGTAGAAAATCTCATGAGCTCCGTTAGCGAAAGAAAACAAAAGACCACTTCAAGGTACTGTAATGAACTCATTCTTTATTTATATGGGTGGTATACCTACTGTATTCCAACTTCTATATGGTTCATTAACTATTTTATTAGCCATAGATTCATCAAAATAAGCAAACAACACACGAAAAACAGAATCTGTCAAAAACAGAACAGTCTGTAGTAATCTGTAGCTAGCGCAAGATCTGGAACCCCAAAAATTCTAAAATAAATTGCTGGACGTGAGGAATTTATCTATTAATCATTTTCAAAAAGAATTAACTAAATATCACTCTCAAAATAAAAATGACAGCAGTTCTCGTGAGCGCTAAAGTTTCTGTTTTTTACAGCAAGTTCAACAAGATTTTCCCCAAGTCTTCCCAACGGTTCTACTTGGCACAAACACTAATTAAGCACAAAAAACACAACCAAAACAGAGGCTAAATAATTTATTAATTACTAAACAGGAGCAAAAAGCAAGGAATAAAAATAAAATTGGGTTGCCTCCCAACAAGCGATATCGTTTAACGCCCCTAGCTAGGCATAATAAGCAAGAATAGATCTAGGTATTGCCATCTTTGGTAGGCAATCCATAAGTGGCTCTCATGATAGATTCGTATGGTAATTTTATTTTCTTTCTAGGGAAGTGTTCCATGCCCTTTTTTAATGGAAATTGGAATCTAATATTCCCTTCCTTCACATCAATAATTGCACCAACCGTTCTAAGGAAAGGTCTACCGAGAATAATAGGGAAAGAAGGATTGCAATCTATATCAAGAACGATAAAATCTACGGGCACATAATTCCTATTTGCAACAATAAGAACATCATTAATTCTTCCCATATGTTTCTTAATAGTGCAATCCGCAAGATGCAAGTTTAGAGAGCAATCATCAAAATTACAGAAATCTAGCAAATCACACAAAGTTTTGGGAATAGTAGAGACACTAGCACCCAAATCACACAAAGCATAAAACTCATAATCTTTAATTTTAATTTTAATAGTAGGTTCCCACTCATCATAAAGTTTTCTAGGGATAGAAACTTTCAACTCAATTTTTTTTCATAAGATTGCATCAAGGCATCAACAATATGTTCGGTAAAGGCTTTATTTTGACTATAAGCATGAGGAGAATTTAGCACGGATTGCAACAAGGAAATACAAACAATAAAAGAGCAATTTTCATAATTAAATTCCTTGAAATCCAATATAGTGGGTCTAGCATCATCTAGGGTTTTATTTCTTTTAATCCCACTTTTATCAATTTCACCATCAAGATCTAAATACTCCGAATTTTTAGAACGCCTTCTAGGTGAAGGTGGATCATATTCAGTCCCATCATTATCAAGATTCATATTGCAAAACAAATATTCAATAGGGGACACATCAATAACTTTTAGATCTTCATCTTTATTTTCATAGGAACTAGAAGAACACGCTTTAATAAAGGCATCTTTCATAGCACGCGTCCTAGCGGTTCTTTCCTTGCACTCGTCAATGGAAATTATCATGGCTTTGAGAGACTCATTGATATCATGCTTAGGTGGAATAGATCTAAGTTTCAAAGAATCAATATCAAGAGCAATTCTATCAACGTTCCTAGCCAAATCATCAATCTTAAGCAATGTTTCTTCAATCAAAGCATTAAAATTCTTTTGCGAAGTAATAAATTCTTTAATATTAAATTAAAAATCAGAGGGCATCTTATTATAATTTCCAAAAGAATTTTTGTAGGAATTACCATAATTATTAGAGGGATTACTAGGATAAGGCCTAGGGTTGAAATTTCCTCTATACGAGTTGTTACCAAAATTGTTCCTACCAACAAAATTCACATCCATAGGTTCATTATTATTCTCAATCAAAGTAGACAAGGGCACATCATTAGGATCAGAAGAAACACTCTTATTAGCAAATAATTTCATAAGTTCATCCATCTTTCCATTCAAAACATTAATTTCTTCTATCGCATGCACCTTTTTAGTAGATCTTTCAGTATTCCATTGAGAATAATTAACCATAATATTATCTAGGAGTTTAGTAGCTTTTCCTAAAGTGATTTCCATAAAAGTGCCTCCCGCGGCCGAATCTAAAAGATTTCTAGAAGAAAAATTCAATCTGGCATAAATTTTTTGTATAATCATCCACAAATTTAAACCATGAGTAGGGCAAGTACGTATCATTAATTTCAGTCTCTCCCAAGCTTGTGCAACATGTTCATGATCAAGTTGCTTAAAATTCATAATATCGTTTCTAAGAGAGATGATCTTAGCAGGAGGAAAATACTTAGAGATAAAAGCATCTTTGCACTTGTTCCATGAATCAATACTATTTTTAGGCAAAGACGAAAACCAAGCTTTAGCACGATCTCTAAGCGAAAAAGGAAATAGCTTCAATTTAACAATATCATTATCCACATCTTTCTTATTTTGCATGTCACACAAATTAACGAAGCTATTTAGATGGGTAGCGGCATCTTCACTAGGAAGGCCGGAGAACGGATCTTTCATGACAAGATTCAGCAAAGCAGTATTAATTTCACAAGATTCAGCATCGGTAAGAGGAGCAATCGGAGTGCTAAGGAAATCATTGTTGTTGGTATTGGTGAAGTCACACAATTTAGTATTATCTTGAGCCATCGCGACAAACAAGCAATCCAACACACGAGCAAACAAAAGGCAAACGGGCAAAAAGAGGCAAATAGAGAAAGAGAGGGAGGATAGAGAGACAGAGAGGGCGAATAAAACGGCAAGGGTGAAGTGGGGGAGAGGAAAACGAGAGGCAAATGGCAAATAATGTAATGCGGGAGATAGGGATTGTGATGGGTACTTGGTATGTTGACTTTTGCGCAGACTCCCCAGCAACGGCGCCAGAAATTCTTCTTGCTACCTCGTGAGCACTGCGTTGGATTTCCCCGAAGAGGAGAGGATGATGCAGCAAAGTAGCGTAAGTATTTCCCACAGTTTTTGAGAACCAAGGTATCAATCCAGTAGGAGGCTACGCGCGAGTCCCTCTTACCTACACAAAAACAATAGCTCAACGCAAACAACGCGCTTAGGGGTATTTTTGGTAGAGATGATAGAGATGATAAATAATATTTGATAGAGATGATAAATAATATTTTTGGTATTTTTGGTATAGAGATGCAAAGTGAAAAGTAAAAGACAAAGTAAAAAAGCAAAGCAATAATAAAGTGATGGAGATTGATATGATGAGAAAGAGGCCCGGGGGCCATAGGTTTCACTAGTGGCTTCTCTCAAGAGCATAAGTATTCTACGGTGGGTGAACAAATTACTGTTGAGCAATTGACGGAATTGAGCATAGTTATGAGAATATCTAGGTATGATCATGTATATAGGCATCACGTCCGAGACAAGTAGACCGACTCCTGCCCGCATCAACTACTATTACTCCACTCATCGACCGCTATCCAGCATGCATCTAGAGTATTAAGTTAAAAACAGAGTAACGCCTTAAGCAAGATGACATGATGTAGAGGGATAGTTTCATGCAATATGATAAAAACCCCATCTTGTTATCCTCGATGCCAACAATACAATACGTGCCTTGCTGCCCCTTCTGTCACTGGGAAAGGACACCGCAACATCGAACCCAAAGCTAAGCACTTCTCCCATGGCAAGAAAAACCAATCTAGTAGGCCAAACCAAACTGATAATTCGAAGAGACTTGCAAAGATAACCAATCATACATAAAAGAATCCAGAGAATTATCTTTGCAAGTCTCTTCGAATTATCAGTTTGGTTTGGCCTACTAGATTGGTAGTTCTTGCCATGGGAGAAGTGCTTAGCTTTGGGTTCGATCTTGCAGTGTCCTTACCCAGTGACAGAAGGGGCAGCAAGGCACGTATTGTATCCTTGCCATCGAGGATAACAAGATGGGGTTTATTTCATATTGCATGAATTTATCTCTCTACATCATGTCATCTTGCTTAAGGCGTTACTCTGTTTTTAACTTAATACTCTAGATGCATGCTAGATAGCGGTCGATGAGTGGAGTAATAGTAGTAGATGCAGAATCGTTTCGATCTACTTGTCACGGACGTGATGCCTATATACATGATCATGCCTAGATATTCTCATAACTATGCTCAATTCCGTCAATTGCTCAACAGTAATTTGTTCACCCACCGTAGAATATTTATGCTCTTGAGAGAAGCCACTAGTGAAACCTATGGCCCCCGGGTCGATTCTCATCATATCAATCTCCATCACTTTAATCTTGCTTTGCTTTTTTACTTTGCTCTTACTTTTTACTTTGCATCTTTATACCAAAAATATTATATCTATCAGATCTCACTCTCGTAAGTGACCGTAAAGGATTGACAACCCCTAATCGCGTTGGTTGCGAGTAGGTATTATTTTGTGCGGGTACGAGGGACTTGAGCGTGGCCTCCTACTGGATTGATACCTTGGTTCTCAAAAACTGAGGGAAATACTTACGCTACTCTGCTGCATCATCCCTTCCTCTTCGGGGAAAACCAACGCAAGCTCAAGACGTAGCACGCCCCTCCTGGCCGGCCGCACCTCCCCCCTTGCTCCTTTATATACAGGGGCCGGGGCACCCTAGAGACAACAATTGATCGTTTGATCTTTTAGCCGTGTGTGGTGCCCCCCTCCACCATAGTCCACCTCGATAATACTGTAGCGGTGCTTAGGCGAAGCCTTGCGTCGGTAGAACATCATCATCGTCACCATGCCGTCGTGCTGACGAAACTCTCCCTCAACACTCGGCTGGATCGGAGTTTGAGGAACGTCATCGGGCTGAACATGTGCTGAACTCGGAGGTGCCGTGTGTTCGGTACTTGATCGGTCGGATCGTGAAGACGTATGACTACATCAACCACATTGTGCTGATAACCCACAAGTATAGGGGATCGCAACAGTTTTCGATAAGTAAGAGTGTCGAATCCAACGAGGAGCTAAAGGTAAAACAAATATTCCCTCAAGTTCTATCGACCACCGATACAACTCTACGCACGCTTGACGTTCGCTTTACCTAGAACAAGTATGAAACTAGAAGTACTTTGTGGGATTTGTTGGATAGGTTTGCAAGATAATAAAGAGTACGTAAATAAAAAGTAGGGGCTGGTTAGATAAAGAAACAATAAAGTAAATATAGCGGGTGTGGAAAAGTGGTGGTAGGAGTTGCGAAATTGCCCCTAAGCAATTGACTACTTTACTAGACCGGTAGCAAGTATTATGTGGGAGAGGCCTCTGCTAGCATGTCATCCCTGACTTGGAATTCTATGCGCTTATGATTGGAACTATTAGCAAGCATCCGCAGCTACTAATGTTCATTAAGGTAAAACCCAACCATAGCATTAAGGTATATTGGCCCCCCTCCAATCCCGTATGCATCAATTTCTATGCTAGGCTGAAGCTTCTGTCACTCTTGCCCTCCAATACATAGTCCTATCAACATACAACTAACCCTAGGGTGTGATCCACGCGCGCAATCATATGATGGGCACCAAAGGACAGCAACATAACCACAAGCAAATTAAATTAATCATAGCAATTCATCAACCACCGACAGGACAACGAAAATCTACTCAGACATCATAGGATGGCAACACATGATTGGATAATAATATGAAGCATAAATCACCATGTTCAAGTAGAGGGTATAGCGGGTTGCGGGAGAGTGGACCGTTGTATATAGAGGAGGGAAGGTGATGGAGATGTTGGTGAAGATGGCGGAGGTGTTGGTGTAGATTGCGGTGATGATGATGGCCCCCGGTGGCACTCCGGTGCCACCGGAAGCAAGGGGGAGAGAGCCCCCCTCCTTCTTCTTCCTTGACCTCCTCCCTAGATGGGAGAAGGGTTTCCCCTCTGGTCCATGGCCTCCATGGCACGGGAGGGGCGAGAGCCCCTCCGAGATTGGATCCGTCTCTTTGTCTCTCTCTGTTTCTGCGTTCTCTTCTAGCTCTGTTTCACCGTTTCGTATATATATGGAGATCCGTAACTCCGATTGACCTGAAACCTTCGCCGTGATTTTTTTCCGAATATTAGCTTTCTTGCGGCAAAAGAAGAGCGTCAACCGCCTTACGGTGGGCTCACGAGGGTAGGGGGCGCGCCCTGGGGGGGGCCTGTCTCATGACCACCTCGGGCACTGCTTCGCGTTGATTTTCCTTCCGAATTTTCCATATTTTCCAAAAATAAGCTCTGTCCATTTTATCCCGTTTGGACTCTGTTTGATATGGATATTCTGCGAAACCAAAAACATGCAACAGACAGGAACTGGCACTGGGCACCGGATCAATATATTAGTCCCATAAATAATATAAAAAGTTGCCAAAAAGTGTATGAAAGTTGAATAATATTGGCATGGAACAATCAAAAATTATAGATACGACGGAGACGTATCAGGATCCCCAAGCTTAATTCCTGCTCGTCCTCGAGTAGGTAAATGATAGAAAAGATAATTTTTGATGTGGAATGCTACCTAGCATAATCTTGATCATATGTCTAATCATGGCATGAATATTAAGACACGAGTGATTCAAAGCAATAGTCTATCATTTGACATAAAAACAATAATACTTCAAGCCCACTAATAAAGCAATCATGTATTTTCAAAATAACAAGGCCAAAGAAAGTTATCCCTACAAAATCATATAGTCTGGCTATGCTCCATCTTCACCACACAAAATATTCACATCATGCACAACCCCGATGACAAGCCAAGCAATTGTTTCATACTTTTGGCGTTCTCAAACCTTTTCAACTTTCACGCAATACATGAGCGTGAGCCATGGACATAGCACTATAGGTGGAATAGAATATGATGGTGGAGGAGACAAAAAGGAGAAGATAGTCTCACATCAACTAGGCGTATCAACGGGCTATGGAGATGCCCATCAATAGATATCAATGTGAGTGAGTAGGGATTGCCATGCAACGGATGCACTAGAGCTATAAGTGTATGAAAGCTCTAACTGAAACTAAGTGGGTGTGCATCCAACTTGCTTGCTCATGAAGACCTCGGGCATTTGAGGAATCCCATCATCGGAATATACAAGCCAAGTTCTATAATGAATATTCCCACTAGTATATGAAAGTGATAACTCAAGAGACTATCTATATGAAGAACATGGTGCTACTTTGAAGCACAAGTGTGGAAACAGGATAGTAGCATTGCCCCTTCTCTCTTTTTCTCTTTTTTTATTTTCTTTTCTCTTTTTTCTCCTCTTTTTTGGGCCTTCTCTTTTTTTTGGCCTTTCTCTTTTTTTATTATTTTTATTATTTTATTTTTTCGTCCGGAGTCTCATCCCGACTTGTGGGGGAATCATAGTCTCCATCATCCTTTCCTCACTAGGGCAATGCTCTAGTAATGATGATCATCACACTTTTATTTACTTACAACTCGATATCTAGAACAAAGATATGAGTCTATATGAATGCCTCGGGCGGTGTACCGGGATGTGCAATGATCTAGCGTAGCAATGACATAAATGGACAAGCCATGAAAACATCATGCTAGCTATCTTACGATCATGCAAAGCAATATGACAATGAATGCTCAAGTCATGTATATGATGATGATGAAAGTTGCATGGAAATATATCTCGGAATGGCTATGGAAATGCCATGATAGGTAGGTATGGTGGCTGTTTTGAGGAAGGTATATGGTGGGTTTATGGTACCGGCGAAAGTTGGGCAGTACTAGAGAGGCTAGCAATGGAGGAAGGGTGAGAGTGCGTATAATCCATGGACTCAACATTAGTCATAAAGAACTCACATACTTATTGCAAAAGTATATTGGCTATCGAAACAAAGTACTACGCACATGCTCCCAGGGGGATAGATTGGTAGGAAAAGACCATCGCTCGTCCCCGACCACCACTCATAAGGAAGACAATCAATAAATAAATCATGCTCCAACTTCGTTACATAACGGTTCACCATACGTGCATGCTACGGGAATCACAAACCTTAACACAAGTATTTCTACAATCCACAACTACCCACTAGCATGACTCTAATATTACCATATTTATATCGCAAAACTATTGCAAGGAATCAAACATATCATATTCAGTGATCTACAAGTTTTATGTAGGATTTTATGACTAACCATGTGAATGACCAATTCCTGTCATCTCTCTAAATAGATATAAGTGAAGCAAGAGAGTTTAATTCTTTCTACAAAAGATATGCCCATGCTCTAACAAATATAAGTGAAGCAAAAGAGCATTCTACAAATGGCGGTTGTCTATGTAAAGAGAAATAGGCAATCCAAACTTCAAATGATATAAGTGAAGCACATGAAGCATTCTATAAAGCCATACTCAAAAGATATAAGTGAAGTGCAATGAGCATTCTATAAATCAACCAAGGACCATCTCATACCAGCATGGTGCATAAAAGAAAAATGAAAACCTAAATGCAAAAAAAAAACGCTCCAAGATTGCACATATCGCATGAACGAAACGAATCTGAAAACATACCGATATTTGTTGAAGAAAGAGGGGATGCCTTCCCAGCATCCCCAAGCTTAGACGCTTGAGTCTCCTTGAATATTTACTTGGGGTGCCTCGGGCATCCCCAAGCTTGAGCTCTTGCCTCTCTTCCTTCTTCTCACATCAAAACTTTCTCGATCATCGAACACTTCATCCACACAAAACTTCAACAGAAAACTCGGTAAGATCCGTTAGTATAATAAAGCAAATCACTACTCTAAGTACTGTTGCAAACCAATTCATATTTTGTTTTTTCATTGTGTCTACTGTAATATAACTTTTTCATGGATTAATCCACTGATATGAATCGATAATTTCATCAAAACGAGCAAACTATGCATCAAAAACAGAATCTGTCTAAAACAAAACAGTCTGTAATAATCTGAACATTCACCATACTTCTGATACTTGAAAAATTCTACCAAAATTAGCAAAAATAAAAAATTTGTATAGGAAGACAGTGCAAAAAGAATCAGAACCATTTTACGTTCCAGCTAAAAATGTAAAATCGTACACTACAGCCAAAGTTTCTGTCCTGCACCGTACAAACCATCAAGCAAATGTAAACATCCTAAAGGCAAACCTTGGCACATTATTTTTATAATACAATGGAATTTTACAAGGGGATAATTATTTTTATTGAAAAGTTTCTGTAATCAAGATTCACAAAGTTGCCATGAGCATGAACAAAGTTCAAGGAGCTCTCCCACTTCAACAATGCTTGTCTTTCTCACTTTCACTCTCCTTTTTGAGAAAGTTTTGGGTTCCCCTCTTTATTTTTGTTGTTTTTAAACTATATGAAAGCACTCAACAGAAATAAACGACTCTCTAAAGCTTCCAGGTTGTCTCCCTAGCAGCGCTTTCTTTAAAGCCATTAAGCTAGGCATATATTGCTCAAGTAGTGAATCCACCCGGATCCCAAGGTATATCAAAGCCAATTTAAATTAACAATGATTTGTAATTTAGTAGTGAGCACAAAGCAACATATATCAAGCAATGACGAAGTCTAACTCTCTTCCTATGCATTGGCATGTCATAAAAGAACAATTCATGCACACCTAGTAAAGGCCAATGCATATTATAAACAGTTTCTTGCAATTTTATCATGTTGGAAACATAGAGAGGTGGAGATATAGTTCCTCTCTCATAATAATTGCAAGTAGGAGCAGCAAGCACATGCATATTATATTTATCAAAATCATCATGTGCAACGGTAAAAGGCAACCCATCAATATAATCCTTAATAAGTGCAAACTTCTCCGATATAGTATAATCGGGAGAATTCAAAAAGATAATAGGACTATCATGTGTGGGTGCAATAGCAACAATTTCATGTTTAACATAAGGAACTATAGCAAGTTCATCTCCATAAGCATAATTCATATTGGCATCTTGGCCACAAGTATAGCAAGCATCATCAAAAAGGGATATTTCAAGAGAATCAATGGGATCATAACAATCATCATAGCATTCATCCTTCGGTAAGCACGAAGGGGAATTAAACAATGTATGAGTTGAAGAGTTACTCTCATTAGAAGGTGGGCACAGATGATAAATCCACTCTTCCTCCTTTTGTTCTTCGCTCTCCTCATCATCTTTTTCATCCAATGAGCTCACAGTTTCATCAATTTCTTCTTCCATAGACTCCTGCAAAATATTAGTCTCTTCTTGGACAGCAGAGTATTCCTCAATATATTGTTTAACATAGGTATTAGAAGCATAATTATCACAACAACATTTAAGTATAGCAAAATTTCAGATTTGTGAAAAGTAGCATCATACTTTTCAATCAAAGAAGCAATTTCATAAGCACCCTCAAAAGCAACAAATTCTTCAATTTGTTGAATATCATAGTAACTATAAACACCCTTAGCATAAGAGGATACGATTCCATTATCACTAAACAAACATTGGTAGGGAAGGTGCTTCTTAGGGTTTTCAGAACAACAAGTAAAATCATATAATTCACATAAATTCCAAGCATAGCATTGCAAACATTGAATTTGACTCCATAATAATTTCCCTTTTTCAGATATACGGTGTCGCACATAACAAGCATGCTCATCTAAGGATTTGCCCTCAACTAAGCTAGTTGGGGCTTCAGCACGAGCCCATAGGGATCAAAGATGATCCAAGTAATAAGCTTCAGCAGTGTGATAGATTTTGATTGGTTCTTCAACCATTGGTTCAGTAGGTACAACTATTTTTTTGGTATTTTGCGTTTCCTACCCATAACTAAAGATAGAAAACAACTGAGAACAACAAATAAAAATTACTTAGTGATAAAGCAAACAAGCATACACGAGAATATTCACCCCACGCTATTGCTCCCCGGTAACGGCGCCAGAAAAAGGTCTTGATAACCCACAAGTATAGGGGATCGCAACAGTTTTCGATAAGTAAGAGTGTCGAACCCAACGAGGAGCTAAAGGTAGAACAAATATTCCCTCAAGTTCTATCGACCACCGATACAACTCTACGCACACTTGACGTTCGCTTTACCTAGAATAAGTATGAAACTAGAAGTACTTTGTAGGTGTTGTTGGATAGGTTTGCAAGATAATAAAGAGTACGTAAATAAAAAGCAGGGGCTGGTTAGATAAAGAAACAATAAAGTAAATATAGCGGGTGTGGAAAAGTGGTGGTAGGAGTTGCGAAATTGCCCTTAAGCAATTGACTACTTTACTAGACCGATAGCATGTATTATGTGGGAGAGGCCTCTGCTAGCATGTCATCCCTGACTTGGAATTCTATGCACTTATGATTGGAACTATTAGCAAGCATCCGCAACCACTAATGTTCATTAAGGTAAAACACAACCATAGCATTAAGGTATATTGGTCCCCCTTCAATCCCGTATGCATCAATTTCTATGCTAGGTTGAAGCTTCTGTCACTCTTGCCCTCCAATATATAGTCCTATCAACATACAACTAACCCTAGGGTGTGATCCACACGCGCAATCATATGATGGGCACCAAAGGACAGCAACATAACCACAAGAAAATTAAATCAATCATAGCAATTCATCAACCACCGACAGGACAACGAAAATCTACTCAAACATCATAGGATGGCAACACATGATTGGATAATAATATGAAGCATAAAGCACCATGTTCAAGTAGAGGGTACAGCGGGTTGCAGGAGAGTGGACCGCTGTAGATAGAGGGGGAAGGTGATGGAGATGTTGGTGAAGATGGCGGAGGTGTTGGTGTAGATCGCGGTGATGATGATGGCCCCCGGTGGCACTCCGGTGCCACCGGAAGCAAGGGGGAGAGAGCCCCCCTCCTTCTTCTTCTTCCTTGACCTCCTCCCTAGATGGGAGAAGGGTTTCCCCTCTGGTCCATGGCCTCCATGGCACAGGAGGGGCGAGAGCCCCTCCGAGATTGTATCTGTCTCTCTGTCTCTCTCTGTTTCTACGTTCTCTTCTGGCTCTGTTTCACCGTTTCGTATATATATGGAGATCCGTAACTCCGATTGACCTGAAACCTTCGCCGTGATTTTTTCCTGAATATTAGCTTTCTTGCGGCAAAAGAAGAGCGTCAACTGCCTTACGGTGGGCTCACGAGGGTAGGGGGTGCGCCCTAGGGGGGGGGCGCCCCCCTGTCTCGTGACCACCTCAGGCACTGGTTCGCGTTGATTTTCCTTCCGAATTTTCCATATTTTCCAAAAATAAGCTCCGTCCGTTTTTATCCCGTTTGGACTCCGTTTGATATGGATATTCTGTGAAACCAAAAACATGCAACAGACAGGAACTGGCACTGGGCACTGGATCAATATGTTATTCCCAAAAATAATATAAAAAGTTGCCAAAAAGTGTATGAAAGTTGAATAATATTGGCATGGAACAATAAAAAAATATAGATACGACGGAGACGTATCATGTGCTAACGCTTCCGCTTTCGGTCTACGATGGTACGTGGACAATACTCTCCCCTCTCGTTGCTATGCATCACCATGATCTTGCGTGTGCATACGATTTTTTTTGAAATTACTACGTTCCCCAACAGTGGCATCCGAGCCAGGTTTTATGCGTTGATGTTATATGCACGAGTAGAACACAAGCGAGTTGTGGGTGATATAAGTCATACTGCTTACCAGCATGTCATACTTTGGTTCGGCAGTATTGTTGGATGAAGCAGCCCAGACCGACATTACGCGTACGCTTACGCGAGACTGGTTCTACCGACGTGCTTTGCACACAGATGGCTGGCGGGTGTCAGTTTCTCCAACTTTAGTTGAACCGAGTGTGACTACGCCCGGTCCTTGCGAAGGTTAAAACATCATCAACTTGACAAACTATTGTTGTGGTTTTTGATGCATAGGTAAGAACGGTTCTTGCTAAGCCCGTAGCAGCCACGTAAAACTTGCAACAACAAAGTAGAGGATGTCTAACTTGTTTTTGCAGGGCATGTTGTGATGTGATATGGTCAAGACATGATGCTAAATTTTATTGTATGAGATGATCATGTCTTGTAACCGAGTTATCGGCAACTGGCAGGAGCCATATGGTTGTCGCTTTTTGTATGCAATGCAATCGCCCTGTAATGCTTTACTTTATCACTAAGCGGTAGCGATAGTCGTAGAAGCATAAGATTGGCGAGACGACAACGATGCTACGATGGAGATCAAGGTGTCGCGCCGGTGACGATGGTGATCATGACGGTGCTTCGGAGATGGAGATCACAAGCATAAGATGATGATGGCCATATCATATAACTTATATTGATTGCATGTGGTGTTTATCTTTTATGCATCTTATCTCGCTTTGATTGACGGTAGCATTATAAGATGATCTCTCACTAAATTTCAAGATAAAAGTGTTCTCCCTGAGTATGCACCGTTGCCAAAGTTCGTCGTGCCCAGACACCACGTGATGATCGGGTGTGATAAGCTCTACGTCCATCTACAACGGGTGCAAGCCAGTTTTGCACATCCAGAATACTCAGGCTAAACTTGACGAGCCTAGCATATGCATATATGGCCTCGGAACACAGAGACTGAAAGGTCGAGCGTGAATCATATAGTAGATATGATCAACATAGTGATGTTCACCATTGAAAACTACTCCATTTCACGTGATGATCGGTTATGATTTAGTTGATTTGGATCATGTGATCACTTAGAGGATTAGAGGGATGTCTATCTAAGTGGGAGTTCTTAAGTAGTATGATTAATTGAAATTAAATTTATCATGAACTTAGTACCTGATAGTATCTTGCTTGTCTATGTTAATTGTAGATAGATGGCCCGTGTTGTTGTTCCGTTGAATTTTAATGCGTTCCTTGAGAAAGCAAAATTGAAAGATGATGCTAGCAATTACACGGACTGGGTCCGTAACTTGAGGATTATCCTCATTACTGCACAGAAGAGTTACGTCCTGGAAGCACCGCTAGGTGTACCACCTGCGCCAGCAACTGGAGACATTGTGAATACTTGGCAGTCACGTGTTGATGACTACTCGATAGTTCAGCGTGCCATGCTTTACGGCTTAGAACTGGGACTTCAACGATGTTTTGAACGTCATGGAGCATATGAGATGTTCCATGAATTGAAGTTAATATTTCAAAAGAATGCCCGGATTGAGAGATATGAAGTCTCCAATAAATTCTACAGCTGCAAGATGGAGGAGAATAGTTCTTTCAGTGAGCATATACTCAAGATGTATGGGTACTGCAATCACTTGATTCAACTGGGAGTTAATCTTTCGGATGATAGCGTCATTGACAGAATTCTTCAATCACTGCCACCAAGCTACAAGAGCTTCGTGATGAACTATAGTATGCAAGGGATTGATAAGACGATTCCCGAGCTCTTCGCAATGCTAAAGACTGCGGAGGTAGAAATAAAGAAGGAGCATCAAGTGTTGATGGTCAATATGACCACCAGTTTCAAGAAAAAGGGCAAAGGGAAGAAAAAGGGAAACTTCAAGAAGAACAACAAGCAAGTTGTTGCTCAAGATAAGAAACCCAAGTCTGGACCTAAGCCTGAAACTGAGTGCTTCTACTGCAAGCAGACTGGTCACTGGAAGCGGAACTGCCCCAAGTATTTGGCAAATAAGAAGGATGGCAAGGTGAACAAAGGTATATGTGATATACATGTTATTGATGTGTACCTTACCAGAGCTCGCATTAGCACCTGGGTATTTGATACTGGTTCGGTTGCTAATATTTGCAACTCGAAACAGGGACTACGGATTAAGCGAACACTGGCCAAGGACGAGGTGACGATGCGCATGGGAAACGGTTCCAAAGTCGATGTGATCGCTATCGGCACGCTACCTCTACATCTACCTCCGGGATTAGTATTAGACCTAAATAATTGTTATTTGGTGCCAGCGTTGAGCATGAACATTATATCTGGATCTTGTTTGATCCGAGACAGTTATTCATTTAAATCAGAGAATAATGGTTGTTCTATTTATATGAGTAATATCTTTTATGGTCATGCACCCTTGAAGAATGGTCTATTTTTTATGAATCTCGATAGTAGTGATACACATATTCATAATATTGAAACCAAAAGATGAAGAGTTGATAATGATAGTGCAACTTATTTGTGGCACTGCGGTTAGGTCATATCGGTGTAAAGCGCATGAAGAAACTCCATACTGATGGACTATGAATCACTTGGTACTTGCGAACCGTGCCTCATGGACAAGATGACTAAAACACCATTCTCCGGTACTATGGAGAGAGCAACAGATTTGTTAGAAATCATACATACAAATGTATGTGGTCCGATGAATGTTGAGGCTCGCGGCGGATATCGTTATTTTCTCACCTTCACAGATGATTTAAGCAGATATGGATATATCTACTTAATGAAACATAAGTCTGAAACATTTGAAAAGTTCAAAGAATTTCAGAGTGAAGTTGAAAATCATCGTAACAAGAAAATAAAGTTTCTACGATCAGATCGTGGAGGAGAATATTTGAGTTACGAGTTTGGTCTACATTTGAAACAATGCGGAATAGTTTCGCAACTCATGCCACCCGGAACACCACAGCGTAATGGTGTGTCCGAACGTCGTAATCGTACTTTACTAGATATGGTGCGATCTATGATGTCTCTTACTGATTTACCGCTATCGTTTTGGGGTTATGCTTTAGAGACAGCTGCATTCACGTTAAATAGGGCACCATCGAAATCCGTTGAGACGACGCCTTATGAACTGTGGTTTGGCAAGAAACCAAAGTTGTCGTTTCTTAACGTTTGGGGCTGCAATGCTTATGTGAAAAAGCTTCAGCCTGATAAGCTCGAACCCAAATCGGAGAAATGTGTCTTCATAGGATACCCAAAGGAGACTATTGGGTACACCTTCTATCACAGATCCGAAGGCAAGACATTCATTGCTAAGAATGGATCCTTTCTAGAGAAGGAGTTTCTCTTGAAAGAAGTGAGTGGGAGGAAAGTAGAACTTGATGAGATAACTGTACCGGCTCCCTTATTGGAAAGTAGTTCATCACAGAAACCGGTTCATGTGACACCTACACCAATTAGTGAGGAAGTCAATGATGATGATCATGGAACTTCATATCAAGTTGTTACTGAACCTCGTAGGTCAACCAGAGTAAGATCCGCACAAGAGTGGTACGATAATCCTGTTCTAGAGGTTATGTTACTAGACCATGACGAACCTACGAACTATGAAGAAGCGATGGTGAGCCCAGATTCCGCAAAATGGCTTGAGGCCATGAAATCTGAGATGGGATCCATGTATGAGAACAAAGTGTGGACTTTGGTTGACTTGCCCGTTGATCGGCAAGCCATTGAGAATAAATGGATCTTCAAGAAGAAGACTGACGCTGACGGTAATATTACTGTTTATAAAGCTCGACTTGTTGCAAAAGGTTTTCGACAAGTTCAAGGGATTGACTACGATGAGACTTTCTCACCCGTAGCGATGCTTAAATCTGTCCGAATCATGTTGGCAATTGCCGCATTTTATGATTATGAAATTTGGCAAATGGATGTCAAAACTGCATTCCTGAATGGATTTCTAGAAGAAGAGTTGTATATGATGCAACCGGAAGGTTTTGTCGATCCAAAGGGAGCTAACAAAGTGTGCAAGCTCCAGCGATCCATTTGTGGACTGGTGCAAGCCTCTCGGAGTTGGAATAAACACTTTGATAGTGTGATCAAAGCATTTGGTTTTGTACAAACTTTTGGAGAAGCCTGTATTTACAAGAAAGTGAGTGGGAGCTCTGTAGCATTTCTGATATTATATGTGGATGACATATTGTTGATTGGAAATGATATAGAATTTCTGGATAGCATAAAGGGATACTTGAATAAGAGTTTTTCAATGAAAGACCTCGGTGAAGCTGCTTATATATTGGACATCAAGATTTATAGAGATAGATCAAGACGCTTAATTGGACTTTCACAAAGCACATACCTTGACAAAGTTTTGAAGAAGTTCAAAATGGATCAAGCAAAGAAAGGGTTCTTGCCTGTGTTACAAGGTGTGAAGTTGAGTAAGACTCAAAGCCTGACCATTGCAGAAGATAGAGAGAAGATGAAAGATGTTCCCTATGCTTCAGCAATAGGCTCTATCATGTATGCAATGCTGTGTACCAGACCTAATGTGTGCCTTGCTATAAGTTTAGCAGGGAGGTACCAAAGTAATCCAGGAGTGGATCATTGGACAACGGTCAAGAACATCTTGAAATACCTGAAAAGGACTAAGGATATGTTTCTCGTTTATGGAGGTGACAAAGAGCTAGTCGTAAATGGTTACATCGATGCAAGCTTTGACACTGATCCGGACGATTCTAAATCGCAAACCGGATACGTGTTTACATTGAACGGTGGAGCTGTCAGTTGGTGCAGTTCTAAACAAAGCGTCGTGGCGGGATCTACGTGCGAAGCGGAGTACATAGCTGCTTCGGAAGCAGCAAATGAAGGAGTCTGGATGAAGGAGTTCATATCTGATCTAGGTGTCATACCTAGTGCATTGGGTCCAATGAAAATCTTTTGTGACAATACTGGTGCAATTGCCTTGGCGAAGGAATCCAGATTTCACAAGAGAACCAAGCACATCAAGAGACGCTTCAATTCCATCCAGGACCTAGTCCAGGTGGGAGACATACAAATTTGCAAGATACATACAGATCTGAATGCTGCAGACCCGCTGACTAAGCCTCTTCCACGAGCAAAACATGATCAGCACCAAGGCTCCATGGGTGTTAGAATCATTACTGTGTAATCTAGATTATTGACTCTAGTGCAAGTGGGAGACTGAAGGAAATATGCCCTAGAGGCAATAATAAAGTTATTATTTATTTCCTTATATCATGATAAATGTTTATTATTCATGCTAGAATTGTATTAACCGGAAACATAATACTTGTGTGAATACATAGACAAACAGAGTGTCACTAGTATGCCTCTACTTGACTAGCTCGTTGATCAAAGATGGTTATGTTTCCTAGCCATTGACATGAGTTGTCATTTGATTAACGGGATCACATCATTAGGAGAATGATGTGATTGACTTGACCCATTCCGTTAGCTTAGCACTCGATCATTTAGTATGTTGCTATTGCTTTCTTCATGACTTATACATGTTCCTATGACTATGAGATTATGCAACTCCCGTTTACCGGAGGAACACTTTGTGTGCTACTAAACGTCACAACGTAACTGGGTGATTATAAAGGTACTCTACAGGTGTCTCCGAAGGTACTTGTTGGGTTGGCGTATTTCGAGATTAGGATTTGTCACTCCGATTGTCGGAGAGGTATCTCTGGGCCCACTCGGTAATGCACATCACTTAAGCCTTGCAAGCATTGCAACTAATGAGTTAGTTGCAGGATGATGTATTACGGAACGAGTAAAGAGACTTGCCGATAACGAGATTGAACTAGGTGTTGAGATACCGACGATCGAATCTCGGGCAAGTAACATACGGATGACAAAGGGAACAACGTATGTTGTCATGCGGTTTGACCGATAAAGATCTTCGTAGAATATGTGGGAGCCAATATGAGCATCCAGGTTCCGCTATTGGTTATTGACCGGAGACGTGTCTCGGTCATGTCTACATAGTTCTCGAACCCGTAGGGTCCGCACACTTAACGTTTCGATGACATTTATATTACGAGTTTATATGTTTTGATGTACCGAAGGTTGTTCGGAGTCCCGGATGTGATCACGGACATGACGAGGAGTCTCGAAATGATCGAGGCATGAAGATTGATATATTGGAAGCCTATGTTTGGATATCGGAAGTGTTCCGGGTGAAATCGGGATTTTACCAGAGTACCGAGGGGTTACCGGAAACCCTCGGGGGGATAATGGGCCATAGTGGGCCTTAGTGGAGAAGAGGAGAGGCGGCCAGGGCAAGGGTCGCGCGCCCCTCCCCCCTAGTCCGAATAGGACAAGGAGAGGGGGGCGGCGCCCCCCCCCCCCGCCCCCTTTCCTTCTTCTCCTCCACCTCTTTCCCCTCTTCTCCTAATCCAACATGGAAAAGGGAGGGAGTCCTACTCCCGGTGGGAGTAGGACTCCTCCTGGCTGGCCGCACCTCCCCCCTTGCTCCTTTATATACGGGGGTAGGGGGCACCCTAGAGACAACAATTGATCGTTTGATCTTTTAACTGTGTGCGGTGCCCCCTCCACCATAGTCCACCTCAATAATACTGTAGCCGTGCTTAGGCAAAGCCTTGTGTCGGTAGAACATCATCATCATCACCACGCCATCGTGCTGACGAAACTCTCCCTCAACACTCGGCTGGATCGGAGTTCGAGGGACATCATCGGGCTGAACGTGTGCTGAACTCGGAGGGGCCGTGTGTTCGTTACTTGATCGGTCGGATCGCGAAGACGTATGACTACATCAACTGCGTTGTGCTAACGCTTCCGCTTTCGGTCTATGAGGGCACGTGGACAATACTCTCCCCTCTCGTTGCTATGCATCACCATGATCTTGCATGTGCGTAGGATTTTTTTTGAAATTACTACGTTCCCCAACAATTTTGTGACATGATATACAAATATCATGTCCATGTAGTAAATTATTTTCATATGGTTTGAT
This sequence comes from Triticum urartu, assembly GCF_003073215.2. Taxonomy (NCBI): domain Eukaryota; kingdom Viridiplantae; phylum Streptophyta; class Magnoliopsida; order Poales; family Poaceae; genus Triticum; species Triticum urartu. The sequence goes on along the minus strand of NW_024114537.1, from coordinate 41,308 downwards.
AAAGATTTATGTTTTCAATCTCGTTCATGATGTTTGAAAGGACCGTAGTTCAAGCTTTTTCAGAAGTACGGTACAAATAGATGCTCGCATACATGTATGTTCACTTATTCTTATGTTCTTGGCAGCACACCCTATCCCTATGAGCACATTCGAAAAATTGAGCCGGTCGATCTTTAGACAGCTTGTAGTTGTGGCGACCATACAACCAAACAATATGGCTGAAAAGCCTCGAATAAATTCAGGATATTCGAGCACTAGTCCAAGTCGATGACTTAAATGCCAGCTGACTGAACTTGGAAAATATATTTAGCCATGGAAGACCAAGTAAACAAGAAGGGCGACAATTGAAAGACAAACCACCCATGGATATTTTTCATATTCTATATTTATTTAGCAAATAGATATTTATGTTCTTCTTAAGCTTGCACACACAGAATAGACAAGCATGCATTCTATCACCACAATCAACTTCTTAGTTCTCTATTTTGATATTTAGGGAAACTATAATAGACATGAATGCCCACATATATTTGCAATTTTATCAAAGCAACCTAATATTCTATGAGTATTTATGCTTTCTTTTTTCATTTTTCTCTTATCCATAAGTATTTGGTTAGGTCACAAAAATAATAAGATTTCATGCCCCAAAATGGAACAACTATGTCACAAGTATATAATATACTTAAAATTTAGTGAAATTGTAAATTTCGTAGCCGATGTTAAAATTGTATAGTAACAACATTTCATCTTAATATTTAGTTGTTTCATTACGTACTTGACAATTATAACAAAAACATGTTGAAGGATAATTTCCATCTGTAATGAAATATAAAAGTTTAGTCTAAATAAATAATATATACCCTCTCCGTTCCTAAATATAGGTCACTCGGATTCTTGTTCCGACTAAGTGAAAACCTGCCAAATGACCAGGTTACCCTCGCTAATTTTGAATTCCTCGCCAGATCTGGTCTTCTTCCACCTACGCCCCTAGGTCCGGCCCCCACCTCTGCCCCCAGGTCTGCCCTCTACCTCCGCCCCTCCTCCTCCCACCTACTCCGCCTCTCCCCTCAAGCCCGCAGTAGGCAGCAGCTCGACCCAGAGCCAGGAGCAGGTTGTCTCGCCCTCCAGTTCCGGTCTCCAATGCCCTCAATCTCCACACTCCTCCTCCACCCTCCATCCCTAGGTAGCAGCTCGACCCAAGGCAGCAGCAGCTCGTCCCCAGCAGCAGCACCATCCCAGGCATGGCATGACACCCTACAAGAGGAAGACAAATCATAGTCAGGATGGAATTTGACCTGAATTGTACTCCACCCGAATATGATGATATCGGTCAAGATGATATCAACATGGAAGACATATTTGGGGGCATCGATCCCGGTCGAGATGATACCGATTAGCACGATCTTCCCTATCAAGATGGCACTATGAATTCAAATACTCTATGTGATCATTTGTACTCCTGTGTATGAACAATTAGCATGATCACGTCTGGTGCTATAATCTTTTGGTCAACTGCTATCAAACTTTGACACTTGTATATATCCAAGATTTGCATAATAGATATCCAAGATTGATACTATAATAGTATGGAACAATAAAAAACTATAAATACATTGGAGATGTATCAGACCTACATTTCAGTACAGAGAGAGTTTTTTTAGCATCAGTGTCTACTAATTTAGTAGAGTGGCGTTGCATCGATTAGTGTCACCCTCACTTTTAAGATGCCATGAGGCTAGAGCAACCGCAGCTGTTAGAGCTGCATTGATACCATCAACCGTTGATGAGGTTCATGTCAATACGCAACTTTTATGTGACATCATTCTATGCGGCGGCATACATGAGATTTAAACGGCGGTGGTGCAAGTCATGTACAAAGATGACAGTGACCTACAACAAGTGGAGCAGGGACGATTGCGAGTTGATTACGTACCCGCCGTCCGCCGACGTCTGGCAGAACTGGGATGAAATATAATCAATGTATACATGATTAAAAATCATTTATAAACTACTCATGCCGTAAAATTCAAGATTCATAGTTGACCAATTGGAGAAACAAAAGGTCCAATAATTGTATGAATCCCCTCAGCATCTAAGGGCATATCTAACGGCAACCAGCAAAAAACCTCCCACATCCGTCCGCAGATAGGGGGGCCGGTTCACGGACACAGATGCGAGAGGCAGCCATCCAACGCTAGCCGCATATATTTCAAACCACATTTTAACTAACAGACGAAATTCATTCAAACCGGCCAATATTCATCAAAGTTCGGATAGAAAATAGCACAAATCATCCACACATAGCATGCAAATTAACTCTAGCACAACAAGGTCTCAAATTCGACTAGATCCCGGATGTCCAACAAGTTTTTCAGGAACGGATCATGTCCTCCCACACATACTTCCCCTTCATCTTCATCCAGAAGTGTGTGCATGTAAATGACCGTCCCGCTGACCTGTGGTACAACATGGCGGTGCGTGCGGGCTACATATAATGTGTAGACCAACATTGAGTGAATGAATCAATCAACGGGTTTAGAAAGAGGAAGTAAAACTTACCATCTCCTCCATGCCCGCGTGCAATTGCCACCTTGACTCGAGCTGACTGACCAAGTTGCAGTACTTGATGACGTCGACCTTGATAGTGTGCCAGCGATACGACAGCGACCTCATATTGTGTGGTTTCATTCATACTATAAAAATGACATATCATTTGAAAATAAGCTCAATGACACCATGGAGGTCGTGGTATCCGCCATGGAGTTCGTCGACAGGGGGCGGAGTGTACCTGGGTACAAACGGCTTCGGGGCTGAAAGCTCCTTTGGAACGGCGAGCGGGCGCATCGGTGCTGGTTGCGGAGGTCCGGCAATGCCTCTGTGGCGGCCAGAGATGAACAACAACGGCGGCGGAGGTGGAGGGTGCGGATGCAAAGCAAGGAGGAGAAGGGGCGGAGTGGAAGGAAATGGGACCGTGAGGGAGGATTGGGTGGGCTGGGGTGTCAGAGCCCTACATTTCGGGTGTCCGGACTCCCGCAAACCTCCCACACTTTGTCTCCAGTTTGCGGGAGAAATTGCATCTGAGCCGCCCCGCGAACCGATACAGGTCGGCGTTGGATGGCTTTCACGGTCTAGACATCGCGATCCGGACGGTTGCGGGAGGTTTACGGGTCCGCCTTGGAGATGCCCTAAGCACCCTATTTTCTAGGGAGCTGAGTGCTCTAGTGTTTTTCCTGGTGTGTCATGTCGGTCCGCCGGTGAGAAGCACTGCTTTGACATGGGTTGTTTGGTTGGGCTTTTGCTAGGTTTGTGTCATTGTGCGGCTGCACAAAGGCAAAAGGAGATCTAGGGAGAGACATTGACATATGGTGGCCATTTCGTGTGGGGTGTCGAGCATGATTTTTTGCAGCTTCCCCATGTCCGAAGGAGGTTCTGCAGAGGTGTTTTTTTGTGGTTGGCCTTCACCTGACCAACTCTGGCTCGGTGTGCCTCTTTTCGTCTTCTCTGTTTGGATGTTGTCACGGTCCTTCTTGGCGTTTGGGTCAACCAATTGAAGCGACAGGCTGGTGGGGGTTTCAGCCTTTGGTCTTCTTCATATCCATGCGTTGCTCTTGTTCCTTGAGATTCGTACTTCAAACTCAATGAGATGCGAGTCTGAGTGATGTTGATTTGGTTGTTGCTCCTAATTGGTTATAATGCCAAAGCTCTGGCCTCCAGGGCCGGTCAAGAAACATGGTAAGCTGACAAGTGTGGAGATTTGATTGTCGAAGTGCCCTATGATTTGATAGATGATTTTTTTCACAATGCCACGGAAGAGCTTATTGAACTTGCCAGGGTAAACCCATAATCATTTTTTTCACTTCTATATTACTATACTAATAAATTGGGAAGCGTCTAAAAAGTCATTGGGATGTCACCTAATTGAGATGTCAAACAAGTTTGGAAGACTGCAACGTTCAGAATTCTTCGTAAAGAAAAGTAAGTTTTTTGTGGGTACATTTGATTCCTCGAGATGGGTGAAAGAAACTATGATTGAGCTATGCATAATATGCATGGACACACCCCGCGTAAAATTGATGATTGCTGGAAATTAGATACATACTCCCTTGTTCCCAAATATAATTATACTAGTTAGGTGCCCGTGCGTTGCCACGAAACCCCCCAAAAAGTCTAGAGGTAGCACTATTCTCGAGAGATGAAGCACAAGTGGTTATGAATATGGTATTTATGTTTGAAGTCGTGTTCTTTGATGGTTCCAGTTATTTGAGTGTTCAGTGACCAACTATGTAATCACATGGTGCTAATTCTTGTGTTCTACATTGACAATGTATGCAATATGTATGTTAGAAGTGTAGCAAATTTCAGTTTATATTGTCCTATTCAAAATACTTCATTGTAGCAAATTATGTACTTGTGAAATGCAAAAAAAGGCATGTCCTTCGCCGAAATATTGTTAGGATGACATGAATTGGAATATAGCATAATAAGGAAATGGATGCTCATTGATAAATTGAAATCATCAAGACCATGCATAAAACTGCATCTCACAGGGTTAAAGTTAACTTGTATAATGATTGACGCCCTTAAAAATTCTGTATAGAGTTAAAACTGCATCTCACTGGGTTACTAAAACTCATGGCCTAATCCTTGATTTCAAGTCATTGCCATCACTCAAAGGATTATCAAATGTAACCTAACCCCATAATATATAGAGCATGACTCTGGTTTGATTCAACACTAACTAAATAAATTCTTCTTAATGGAAAATGATTCTCGAATTACAACCTGACAAAGTATTTTAAATTGGCATCTAAAAAGTCACATGACTTCAGAAGAACATGAGGCGACGGTGCAGCTTGAGGTCTGCAAGGCTGGTACCTCGGGATATCTACACACACAACATCATCAGTTTACCAATCAGCAAATAGAACACCGTTGCCTAATTTTCAATGAAAAACCTTGCATGCAAAAATTGGGAAAATGAATAACTAAGGACCTAGATCGGTGACAGTACGGAGGGGAAACCTTGACGGTGTGGCTGGGGATCTTCTCATAGATCTGGGAGTGGTCGTGGATGAACTTCTTGGTCAGTATCCATGTACTCAATGATGTAGAGTATGGTCTGGCCCTCTCCTGGGCCTGTGTAACACCCCGGATGTAACTTTCCCAATTTGTACTCCAACTCTTGCCGTTTCCGGCGTTAAGTTATATTTATTTCTCGGGTTCGGGTCTTTGTCTCCGTGTGTTGTTTTCTTTGTCATGCATCTCATATCATGTCATCATGTGCATTGCATTTGCATACGTGTTCATCTCATGCATTCGAGCATTTTCCCCGTTGTCCGTTTTGCATTCCGGCGCTTCGTTCTCCTCCGGTGGTCATTTCTAGCTTTCTTTCGTGTGTGGGGATTAAACATTTCCGGATTGGACCGAGACTTGCCAAGCGGCCTTGGTTTACTACCGGTAGACCGCCTGTCAAGTTTCGTACCATTTGGACTTCGTTTGGTACTCCAACGGTTAACCGAGGGACCGAAAAGGCCTCTTGTGTGTTGCAGCCCAACACCCCTCCAATTTGGCCCAAAACCCACCAAACTCTGCTCCATGTCCTAGAGCGTTCGATCACGATCGCGTGGCCAAAAACCGCACCTCCTTTGGACTCTCCTAGCTCCACTTATGCCTATAAATAGCCCCCCTCCATTTTCGGATCTCTCTCTCCCCGAAACCCTAGTCTAAAAAAAGGATCCCGCCGCCGCCGGACGTGTCCGCCCCCGGCCGGACAGCGTCCGCCGCCGCCCGCGCCCAACCGGGCGTTGCCACGTGTCACAGCCGGCGCCCGCCGCCGCCGAAGCCCGCCTGGCCCATCTCGGGCCCCCGACGCCGCCTCGCCGCCGGCGACCGTGCCCCGGCCACCGAGCCCCTGCCTCTTCTTCCCCTCCGGCCGGCGAGCCTCTCCCCGCGAGCTTCAACTCCGGCGAGCTTCAAGTCCAACTCCGGCGAACTCCTCGAACCGCGTGCAGATCGGGCCAGATCTGGATCTCGGTCATCTCGGGGTTGACTTTTTCGTCCCTAACCTTAATTTTTGTGCATACTTTGACCTGCCATATCTCCGCATCCGTAGCTCCGTTTTGGACATATGGTATATCAAAATGTTCGTCTCGACGAGTACATCATTTCATTCCGTTGCACCATTTTTATTTGAGCTCATCTTAATGCCCAAAATGCTGTTAGAAGGAGGCTTCGTGAGTTAATTGTCAGATCTGCTAGTTCATCTTATACTTCTGTCATTTTTGCCATGATTATTGTGTGCATGCTATGCCTGTGAGTTCTTCATATGTTTTGTTAAGGATTTTGTCATCTATCCAGAGGTGCAACCCATGCATTTTTAGGATGTGTGTGGTGACTTGTGCAAGCTTGCAAAGTGAGGCACCCGGTAACTCTATTTTCAGGGACTTAGTAGTTTTCACCAAGTCTGGGATTATTTAGTTCATGATGCCATATGTTCAGCTTGTTTCCTAGTGATCCGTGCCTCTTTTGAGGATGACCAGTAAAGGAGTTTTGTTAATCATGTTATGCTATATCCATACATGTCTTTGTTTGCAATTATGGAGCACCCTAGCTTGAGTCAATCGAGCTCTACTTTTGCTTCGTTGTTAATCTGGGCAGATCGTCAACTCGTTTGCGATTTTGCCGATGTTATTGTAGTTGATCCGTGCATGCTATGCCATTGTTCTTGCCATGTCTAGCTTATATTTTGTGCCTTCTTAATGGATGTATGCTTGCCTTGCCATGACTTGCACCGTAGTGAGTGCATCGAGCTCGTTTACATGCCTTCGTGAGTTATATTTCAGCATGTCTCAGTTTTCACTAAGTCTGGAAACTGATTGTGTTTTAGCTATGTTCGTGTGCCCGGTAGTATATTTTGTGAACCCTTTTGACCCTAGGTCACTTTGGGTCTTTTGTTAAGCTTGTTGAGTAGCTCCATGCCATGTTCTTATTTATCATAATCAGGTCATGTATCATATTGTTTTGCTGCTCCGAAGAGGGCTTCGTGATCTGAAATTTCAGACAGGTGGTAATTTCACTAAGTCTGAAATCTGTTTTGCAATTGCATTTTTGCCATGCTTGTTTGAACCTCATAATGGATGAATTGGCCGTGGCTCAGTGCTATTTTTTTGTTAAGCATCTTGTGTGCATCCCTGCCATGTATTTTGTTGTCGTGTTTGGTGGCTGTACCTTGTTCATTTCATTGCATTTAGATGCCTACTTGCTGTAAATCGCAGACCGGTGTCATTTTTGAATCGCTTGCCATTTCCAAACCGTAACTCCGATTCCGGCGTTCTTTATATCGTTTTCAAGCGATTTCATCTCATCTTTCCAGTTGCACCCTTGGAATTCCAAGTTGAGGCCAGGTTCATGCTTTTCCCGTCATATCTTGCATTTTGCATCCCGCATAGCATGTCATCTTTGCATTGTGTTGTTTGAGTTTGCACGTGGTTGATTGTATCTTTGTTGCTTGTTTGTCTTGTTTGGGTAGAGCCGGGAGACGAGTTCGCTAACGAGGAGCCCGTTGAGTTTGCTCTTGAGGATCCAGTCAACTCTGACAACTGTGCAGGCAAGATGATCATACCCTCGAAATCACTACTATCTTTGCTATGCTAGTTTGCTCGCTCTTTGCTATGCCAATGCCATGATGCCTACCATTTTCTTGACAGCCTCCCAATTGCCATGTCAAATCTCTAACCCACCTTGTCCTAGCAAACCGTTGATTGGCTATGTTATCGCTTTGCTCAGCCCCTCTTATAGCGTTGCTAGTTGCAGGTGAAGATTGGAGGCCATTCCTTGTTGGAACATCTTTTATTTACTTGTTGGGATATCATTATATTGCTATGTTATCTTAATGCACCTATATACTGGGTATAGGGTGGAAGGCTCGGCCTCTCGCCTAGTGTTTTGTTCCACTCTTGCCGCCCTAGTTTCCGTCATATCGGTGTTATGTTCCTGGATTTTGCGTTCCTTACGCGGTTGGGTTATAATGGGAACCCCTTGATATTTCGCCTTGATTAAAGCTTGTCCAGCAATGCCCAACATTGGTCTTACCATTTGCCACCTAGCCCTTTTCTTTCCCTTGGGTTCTGCAGACTCATGGGTCATCTTATTTTACCCCCCCCGGGCCAGTGCTCCTCTGAGTGTTGGTCCAAACTAGAGCCCCTTGCAGCGCCACCTCGGGGAAACTCGAGGGCTGGTTTTAGTTGTACGGATTGCTTATCTGAGTGTGCCCTGAGAAAGAGGTATGTGCAGGTCCTATCGGGATTTGTCGGCACATTCGGGCGGTGTTGCTGGTCTTGTTTTAACCTGTCGAAGTGTCTTGAGTTACCGAGATACCGAGTCTAATCGGAACATCTTGGGAGGAGGTCTATTCCTTCGTTGACCGTGAGAGCTTGTCATGGGCTAAGTTGGGACTCCCCTGCAGGGATTGAACTTTCGAAAGCCGTGCCCGCGGATATGGGTAGATGAGAATTTGTTAATGTCCGGTTGTTGATAACTTACACATAAACTTAATTAAAATGAATCAACCGTGTGTGTTACCGTGATGGCCCCTTTCCGGCGGAGTCCAGGAAGTGGACACGGTGTTGGAGTTATGTTTGCGCAGGTCGTTCCTCTAGATTCTCGCTCGCGCTTTGCCTCCTCTTCTCGCTCTCTCTTTTGCGTATAAGTTAGCCACCATACTTGCTAGTCGCTTGATGCAGCTCCACATATATATTTGCCTATCCTTCCTATAAGCTTAAATAGTCTTGATCGCGAGGGTGCGAGATTGCTGAGTCCCTGTGGTTCACAGATACTATAACTCCAGATGCAGGTCCAGGTGATTCCGCTCCAGGTGACGAGTACGAGCTCAAGTGGGAGTTCGACGAGGACTCTCAGCGATACTACGTGTCTTTTCCTGATGATCAGTAGTGGTGCCTAATTGGGGTTTGATTGGGACCGTTGTCGCATGTTGGGTTTTTCTTCTAATTTGGCGCCGTAGTCGGGCCATGAGTATTTGGATGATGTATGTTATTTATGTACTCTGATGTGACGTGGCGAGTGTAAGCCAACTATGTTCTCCCCTTTATTATTCATATTACATGGGATGTTGTGAAGATTGCCTAACTTGCGACATATGTCTTCAATGCGATTATGTCTCTAAATCGTGCCTCGACACGTAGGAGCTATAGTCGCATCGAGGGTGTTACAGCCTGGCCCTGCTTGAGATCGGGAAAACGCATGAAATGAAGGCCCTACAACAGCATCGGCAACAGAGAGACCTCTCTGAGCTCTATGGGAGGGGGCACACTCCCATCGTCATCCGGAGGAAAATATCACGAACACTAAAGCAAGTATCAAAGTTGTACAACCCTGTACATTGTAATACTAAGGTGCAACAAATTTTTACAAATTTTTGTGCTGTGATCCAAGCTACCTGCTTCCTACTTCCTACCCCAGCAAAAGAAACATCACCCATTTAGTTCTACCTCGATACTCCCAACATAAGTGTGGAACTCAATATTTGACCGACTTATGTTCTAGCTTTTCAGAAGAAGTTTTATTTTCACTTGTGTAGAAAGTAGAAACATTACATGTTACTCAAAATGCCTTGCAGCAATACAGAATAATTTCCGGTACAACTATGCTAATACTACCTCATAGTCGAAAAAAGGAACATTTTTTCTGAAAAGTAGGCTAATCCCCGGCCTCTGCACCATTGTGATTCAAACAACAAAAAAATAGTTGATGCCATGAACCCTGGTTTGACTATTTATGTACCACCTAACAAGTAGGGAATCAAATGGTGTATTGTTGGATTAAGATTACACCAGGAATAAATAATGTTGTAATTTTCATTGCCATGTGATGCCAACATATTTCAGAGACAACTCTAGGTCATATGCAATAGAGGTCCTAGATAACATACAACTATGCAATTTGGCACTGTTTGGCACCACCCAAATAGACAAGAATTCTGTACAAAAACAGTAGTGGCAAAATGACATAATTTTTGGCTAAATTTCAGAAACGATCAGTTTAGTCAGATCATTGAAAATTGGCACAACGCTTACAAATATACTGCCACTTCTAGACCAGCCTTCAGTGTAGACCGTTCCATTACTAAATTCTCTGCAAATTGACATATTTTGAGAGAAATTAGTGTCAGTTCTCTAAAAAAAACTACATAAAAATAGACATATTATCCACCTTTCTCGTCATGACCCTGCTGCGAAGTGCCCTTCTATCTGAAATCCACAAGAATAATCAAAATCAGAATCAGAGACAAGGGCGGGATTATATCGTGAAATACGCAGCTAATCGAACATGAAGAAAACTGAAAAAAAAAATCTAGCGCACAAACACTGCTCGTCATGTATTGGTAGTTTGGCATCGGCACCTCCAGAAACGAGTAGCTCTCCTCCGGCCGAAAACCTCTGCGCTTGAAACGCCGAAGCATACTCATGGCGTTTCTGCTACTGGATAGAAAGCAAACTATTATAATTTTATAAAAAGATATCCGTATCTCTCTTCACACTTGTAGATAAGGACTTTTCTCGTTTATCCTTATCTCCCACAACCTGATTGTTGAGCAATTAAAAAAGGAAGCCTCTGGAACAATTTGGCATGATGACCGCTGCCGGCATCGTCCATTCTCATGCCTCCACTCAATCCGACCACTAATTACCACCATGCCCCACTCCTCACCTTATCTCCCATCTTTCTCGAGATATCATTAGTTTGAACACATGAGATTACTCCCGCATGCGCCAATTACAACAGGTGATATCATTAGTTTTTATACATGAAATTACTCCCGCATAGATCAATCACAACAAGTGTTTTGTAAAAAATGCATCTTGGTGCACGGGCATCTTACTAGTGTCTTTGCAAAAGTGTGAGTGGCTTGAGGACAATCCATCTTAGCCTTACGTTACAAATATGCAGATGACGTGAAGGCAGATACACCATCATCACCAACTCACATTTTTATAAAAGAATTGGACAGTCAGATGACGTGAAGGTAGGCACACCATCGTGACCAACTCACATTTTTATAGGAGTAGAAATTTTGGAATGGAGGGAGTACAACCCAAGAGGGCGACCTATTTTGACTGTTGAGTCTGTTGACTTTTTTCAAGGCATGATTCATATTTGGGTTTGATATTTTCCGAGATGTAATACAAATGTGCACCAAAATAAAGTGTGAGCCAAGTTAAAAAGAACAGTTTAGCTCTTCAAACAAAGAATGCTAAAAATCTAACATTGTACTCCCTCCGTCATAATTTTTTCGTCTTAGTTAAGACACTGCACAAGATACTTAACAAAAGATGAACACTGAGCTACGGCTAAATCACACAATAGCAGGTTTAAAGAAGCATGGCAAAATAATTTGTCTTAGTTAAGACAAGAATTTTACTACAGAGGGAGTACGAGTTTTGAGTTAGAAAACAAAACTAGGAAACTCAAAATGACCTTCCATACAATCTCTCTGTTCTGTGTACAAGACAATGTTGGAACTCAAAATGCTAAGAGAGAAATGAAGCATTGAGCTATTCACATTGGAAGTTGCATTTTTATGTTCTTGCTGTACCTGCACAGCGTAAATATGAACAGACAAACACTATGTGAGTGACCATGTCATGGTCTATTACATGCATAAAAACTTGACCAAAGATCTCATATTGAAACAACAAAAAAGACTCGTCACAAATAGCACATTGAACAATAGATGCAGCATCTAACACAGGACATCGACACAATTCAACATTCAAAACTGAAGGATTAACGTCCACGACAATTGTGCAAATAACATAACCAGGCATCATATAGTCTGCCTCGCAACATAGAAACATAAGAGTTCCAGTAGAAACCAACAAAAAAGCTAAGTTTGATGATCAGGGCTTCGCTTAGGGCAACAAATGGAGACTGTCACGCCTAGTTGCCGCTGGAAGAGGCTCCCTTGCTCCTTGGTGCGGCCTCAGTTCCTGAAGAACACATTCACAGGATTGCAGTTTAGCAAAACAGAGCTCACAATGGGTGGATATGCTGGCACATTTTATTAACAAGACTAAAGAGAGAAGAGAAGTATACCCTCTCTGAAGTTGCTCTTGAACCTCCTGGGCACATGGCGCATGTACCTCATCCTCCCGGTGCCGGTGGTCTTCCTCCTGATGGCCTTCACACTCCAGTTGTCTGTTTTTCAAGACAGAATCTTATCAGATGCAGAAGAAACATAACACTTACTAAATGAGAGATGTGCTTTAACTTATAAGAAGACAGTGAGAGCAATATGACAATCAATCTTAACTGCCCTGCACTAACTAAAACTTCATCACTAAAGGCTGGCTACAAATGTGTACTGCTTAGAACAGGATGAACATCTTAAATTTTAAGATCGATGATACATGTGAACAAACAGCCAAGTCATCCACCTTATTAATAGCTCTAGTTGCTGAACCTCTATCAGAGGTGTAACAGAGCTAGGTAAGATACTTATATGACAATTCATAACTAGAGTTGGGTCTTGCAGGAATTCCTTTTTACAGTCATTCCCAGCATCTTCAAACTATCATGCTTATGATCAAAGCCTAACACATCGTATCAAACAAGAACTACTCATCACAAATTAGAACCAGATAAAAACTACGGCACATCAAGCTACAGGCATACCACGTCGAGCCACAGAGCTAGCATGCATGCGATTCTAGGCAACAGCGACGGGGCTACCCCAACAGCACCGAAAACCTAAGCAATCACGGCCTCGCGCAGGCAGCACATACGAGAACCAAGCAACACATCTACCTAAACCAGCTAGGTCGACGGACCGGAATCGCGTGCTAAGATAGGGGAAGGGGATCTGGCCGCGGGACTTACACTTGCGGATGCGGGCGGCGGGGTAGCCGCACGAGGAGCAGGTGCTCTTCTGCAGGTGGAAGCTGCGGCGGCCGCAGCGGATGCACAGCGTGTGGGTCTTGTTCCGGCGCTTGCCGAAGCTGCCCGTTCCCTTCGTCTGCGCAAGAACAACAGCAAAGGAACAGTCAGAACTCGAGATCCATCTATCTAGACGAGAAGGAGCGCCGCGGAGGGAGGAGGCCTCCGCCGGAGCCGCGGCGATCCGCTCACCATTTCGCCTTCGCCTGTCGCCTCCGCGCCGCCTGCGCCGCCGCCGAGGGAGGAGGAGAGGAGGAAGAAGAGAGCACCAAAACCTAGCGGCTCGAGGAGGCGGCTTTATAGAGCCGCGCGGGGCTGCCCAAGGCCACATGGGCCCGGCCCGTTTGATAGGCTGCATCTCTCCGTGGACCTGTTTGTTATTATTCTAGCGGGGCCCCTGGGCATGACCACGGCGGCCCAACAAGGCCCATATCGCGATGCCCACCCACACGGGCACACAGAGTCCAGCATTCTAAAAAAAAGCCTCCTACTTGGGAATCTTGCTCCAGCGCACGCCGGCCGGATTGCCGGCCTCCCGCCGACGGCGCACCGCAGGAAGAGAGAACCGCAGCGAGAGATCAGCTCGGCTCGGCTGAGGATTTGCAGAGGGCGGCCATGGAGGAGGCGGAAGCTCCTCTCCCCTTCCCCACGGAGAAGCTCTCCATGGATCCAAATCGGTAAGCAGAAAGAAGAGAATCTGCTCTCGGATTTTCTTGGGTTGCTTGATGCGTATAGCTGGACTGATCCCCCGTTCGTTTCTTGATGACGGCAGGGATGGGGGAAGCCGAGGCGGCGTTGTGCTGGTGGCCACCGGCAGCTTCAATCCCCCCACCTACATGCACCTGCGCATGTTCGGTAAGCCTCAATCAACACTTGCTAATCTGCTGCACCTATCAGTGATTCAGTGTGGTACTGTGTTTAGTACTAGTAAGTCTCAAGAACAGCCTAAGAATGGGATCAGCAAAGTGAGAAGAGTACCTCTTACCCCATCTTTTGATGTGTTTCGTTCATATAGAGTTGGCGAAGGATGAGTTGCAGCAGCGAGGGTACTGTGTTTTGGGTGGGTACATGTCCCCGGTGAACGATGCATATAAGAAGAAGGTACTATGAACTGGAAATGTGTATCAATTTGTGTTCATGGTTGACGCCGTTCTCGTGACTGAATTCGCAATTTGGGGCTGGTTAGGACCTCTTGCCCGCTGCTCACCGGGTTCGCCTCTGCGAATTGGCGTGTGGAAGCTCATCTTTTGTGATGGTTGATCCGTGGGAGGTAACCTCATTTTTCATTTTGCGCTGTCACATAATGTATTTTCAGTTTGGATGATGTGGGTATTTGATGCACACATTCTTGTGTCTTGATACAGACAATGCAGAAAGGTTATCAGCGCACCTTGACCGTTCTCTCGAGGGTTGCGAACTCTCTGTGCAAGGACAGCTTAGCTGATCAAGGTATATGGCAAGATTTTTTGTTGCAATACAGTAATACCTTCTCTCACACTGTTCAGTGATCATTCAAATGTGTCGGTGCATTTTCCCTGTATATAAATCCGTCCTTTACAACATGCATTTTCTGTCAGGTGATGTCAGGGTAATGCTGTTATGTGGTTCTGACCTTCTGGAGTCATTCAGCACGCCAGGGGTTTGGATTCCAGATCAGGTATAAAACTTGAACATTTTTTGGTATCCACAATTCGACATACAAAATTTGTGCACCCCTTATTTATAAATCACAGTGTCCTATTTAATTGTTGTTTGAATTGCCCTTATCGAAGAAGTAACTTTGATGCACAACCTTTTCTGTTTCCAGGTCAGGGCCATATGTAAAGACTTTGGTGTTGTTTGTATACGTAGGGAAGGAAAAGATGTTCAAAAGCTAATATCCAGCAGCGAGACACTGCAAGAATGCAGGGTGAGAAACTTCTAGCTTGAGGAGCTTACTTACCCGACTGACTGATGATTTTTACTCACATGTGTGTTTCCCCATGTATGTTTTTCAGGATAACATCATTTCGGTTGATGAGATTGTGCCAAATCAGATCAGTTCATCTAGAGTAAGGTGACATTTTTATCTATGTTGCTTCCTGTATAATTAGATGCTATTACTACCTTCAGTTTTTCATTTATTTGATGTATCATTGTTGATTCCTGTATTC
Organism: Triticum urartu; assembly: GCF_003073215.2. Lineage (NCBI taxonomy): Eukaryota > Viridiplantae > Streptophyta > Magnoliopsida > Poales > Poaceae > Triticum > Triticum urartu. Next base: position 26,204 of record NW_024114537.1, on the reverse strand, counting down.
ATTTATCAAATTGCAGAGAATGTATAAGAAAACATCTCTCAATAAAGTATCTTACTTGCGATGAAGTAATCGAGTACATTAGAGAGCACAAACTTTACATGGAAACAGAAGAGGGTGATACCAAATCATGACAATGGTAATATTTACCTCTACCCAGCAGTCTTTCCGTACTTTCTATTTTCCAGATGCATGTTTTTATATACAATGTCCTCAGTGAGAATCCTTGGTTCTAAAACTTACATTTTATCGCTTCGCAGTTGCAAGCCTTTTGAAACGACCATGTAGCAAGGACTGACACCTTGGGCATCGATGTTATGATACAATCTGAACTATCAGCGACGAGCTACGATTATCTGAAGTAAAAGGGCCTGACTGCCTTATTATTATTAGCATCATGACTGGATGTAAATGTATGGAGACCAGTATGCCATACACAATATTTACTAGTAGAAGGTTCTTGAATCTTCCTTACATTGTTGTCAATGTATCAGTCTTTCGACCAACAGAATATATTGCTAATAAAGCATTTATATGACATGAAACTCTCGGTCACAGTAATAGTCTGCCATTTTGTTTCATCCTCTATATGTACCAAGGTATTATTCAGTAAGTAATTTGATGTGCTACACAATTCAGCTACACTCTGTAATCCTAGCCAACAACACTAGCAGCCGCTCCTAGCTGCCTACCATCAGCAGCAGCAGCAGCAACAGAAGGCATTGCCTCTCTGCCATGAGGCTTCATGAGGGCCTCCCGGCTGCAGCTCGCCGGCACGACGGGCAGGATCCCGCCGGGGTTGAGCGGGAAGAGCGTCCCAAAGTACCCGTCGGCGATGGCGGCCATGTCGCAGGTCTCGGCGGCGCCGGGCAACTGGTAGATCTCCCGCATGTAGGCGTGGAGGCTGGGGTACTCAACCAGCTTCCTCCGGCTGCACCGGAACAGTGGGTTGTACACCAGGTCGAACCTTATGAGCGTGGTGAAGAGGCACACGTCGGCCAGCGTCACGCCGGCGCCGGCGCACAGGTACCGGGACCCGGAGAGGTGGTCCTCGAGCATGTCCAGCGCGTCGAACAGCTCGCCCGCCGCCGCGTCGTAGGCCGCCTGGCTCTGCGCGAACCCGCACCGGTACACGCCGTTGTTGACGCTCGGGTAGATGACGCCGTACCAGCGGTCGATCTCCTCGCGGTGCTCCGGCGGCCAGAGGTCGAGGCCTCCGGCGCCGTCGTCCACGAGCGTGCAGAGGAACTTGGCGATCTCGATGCTCTCGTTGCAGACCACCTCGCGGCGGTCGGCGTCCCAGAGCATGGGCACGGACGCCCGGCCCTCGAACCCGCCGCGCCGGGCGGCGTACACGTCCCGGAGCCTGTGGGAGCCGTAGAGCGCGTCGGGGCTCTCCGGCGTGAAGGACCACGCGCCGTCGTCGCCCGGGACGGCCACGGAGACGGGGAGGCGGGGCCCCAGGCCGAGGAGGGCCCGGACGAGGAGCGCGCGGTGGGCCCAGGGGCAGGGAAGGCCGACGTAGAGGTGGAGGCGCGCGCCGGGGCCGGGCGCGGGCTGCGCGACGGCCGGGAAGCGGGACGGGGTGCGGGTGAAGGCGCCCGTGGCCGGGTCGGAGGGCGCGAGCTGGCGCATGAGGAGCCGCCACGCCGAGGTCCAGCCGTGGCGCACGGCGAGCACGAGCTGCGACGGCGGCAGCGCGCGGCCCCACAGCACGCGGGTCAGCGCGGTCAGCGGGTCCTCCTGCGATGCGGCGATGCGGCTGAGGCGGCGCGAGGAGTGAAGGGGCGTCCCCGCCGGTCGCCGGAGCTGGAGGCGGGGCGGCGGAGGCTGCGGGGACCACATGGCCGGAGAGGCTCGGTGCGCCGCGATAGGCGACATCGAGGAGAGTGTGTGGACGAGGACGGAGGGAGAGAGGTGGGTGGGACCGTGGGAGTGGGACGAGGGATAAGGAAGGCCCAACCATCTCACGTTGGGCTTACACACACACATTCAGCCCGTTTTGCTTGTTGGGTCCCATCTTACCCGAGCAAACAGCCCAAGAACTAGGGTTTCTAATTTCTAAATTTCAAATTTCAAAACAGTTTCTAAACAACATATATTAACTGGTCACGATTCGTCCACAGTTTTTCTTCATGTAAGCTGCGCCAAAAATGCAAAAAGAAAAGCCTGTGGCAAATTAAGCATGTCACACTGAAAGCACCGAAGGTTCTCGAGATTATTATTTTTTGTTTCATGGCATTTTTCGTCTTTGCTCGTCGTTTTCTCATGACGAAAAATGAGCTGCAGGTCAGCCTCTCCGCAACGGGTAGAAACCTTTGCATATGGTAGGTGATTATGAGCCAGATAGTGGAAAGCCAAAAAAGGGTAATATTAAATGTGGCATTCAACATATACTATACTTGTACCCCTGCGAAATCTTATAATAAATTGCACATGTCATGGTTTATAGTATGCGTTGCACTGTCACTATAAATAAAATGGTGTTTATGGTATGCATTAGTGTCTTTCCTTTTTCAAATTTATTGGATGTAATTAATATCATCCTTCGATAGCCCCTGGTCGATGGCTATATATACCGCCTAGCACATGTCCTACCTTAGAAACACAGTGCAAGTCCACAACACTATACTCTCAAAGATCAAGTCGATGTCGAAAGTGGCGCCATCTGGAGATGCCACATCAAGAAGCCCGCCCGCAGCTAATGCAGACGGACAAGGCCAGCCCGGGGCTCCTGGATTTGATAACCAGGAGATCGGGCCTAAAGAAAATGTCGAGGTGGTTAACTCCCCGGCTCCATCAACTCAAGAGCTCCAAGCACCGCCGCCGCCGCCGCCGCCAGTCGTTGTCCCGACCTTACGCCATGGGTCACTAGTCAATACAGTCATTGGAGATGACATGCCCTTGCAATTGTCTGGCCCCAACACATCGGGCAATGTGGTCCTGACCCAGCAGCCTCCTGGCGAGATGTCAATCAATGGTTCAGAAGTCGCGCCCGTATTGGGGCGTTGGGAAGTCCAGAAATCGGGGGTCAACCATTACCTGAATGAGGCCCAGCAAGATGCGATGAAGTACCTGAATGACAAGGCCCACGAGATGCAGCTCGGCGTTATACGGATGACGGGCGCCTTTGGTCCCGGGATGGAGGTAATTTTACTTATGCATCTGATTTCTACATAGATGTATAGCCAGTAGCTCTCAAGGTGCGGCCCAGAACTAAATCCGGTCTGCACCATGAGTCATGTATCTCAACTTAGCACTTTCGTGCACGCTAGCCCCCGAGCTGGAGTCCGGTTTAACACAAACTGGGTTGTAGTTCGTCTTAATTTTGACCAAGATAAAACAATTGTGCATTAGCCCCCGAGACACAGGCGAGGCAGAATGTCCACCTTGGGAATCAAAATCAAAATCTCCTCGGGAATAGATTTTTTTAGTCAAAATCAGTGATCCAATAGCCCCCAAGACTCAGATCGGGCTGGAGGGCTGGTTTGAGGGTCGATACTCTCCTCGTAAAACTCAAACTTAGATTAAACCGATGTGCAGTAACCCTCAAGACTTAGGTTGCTTTAGCAAACCGACCTTAGGATTGAATCTTCTTAGAGTAACACGTACTAGCTACCTTTGAATTAACGCAAATCCAGTAGCCCTCAAGACTCGTGTCGGGCTGCAAAGGTCGGCCTGGGGATCAATTTCTCTTAGTAGGAGGCCTTATCCATGTTAACCTTCCTGTAACTTGGAATTTTTTTATACAGGCTGCAGCTCGGGACAACAAGCGTTTGGAGAACGAGATAGCCCGGCTCAAGACACTACTCGCCGAAGCCGAGCATAAGAATGAAAATCTCTCCAAAACTCTTAGTGATTCCATGGGTAAGCTCGACTATTCCTACGGCAACTCCTTCCATATATAACTTGCATATTTGCAAAATTTGTGCTGACCACCTCCAAACTTGAATGCAGTAGTTGAAAGGCGTATGACCGAGTTGAGGAACCAGCTCAATTCTAGCAACCAACAGCTCCACGACATCCAAAAAGAGGCCCAAAAGACTACTGCCAAACTTGTGCAAGAACAAGAGGCGTGCCAGGCCGCCCGGGATGCATCCGACCTACTTCAGCAGGAGGTCAAGAAGAGCCAGACTGAGTGTGACCAGCTGAAGGCTGAGAAGACCAGACTGGGTGACCAAATTAAACTGCTCGAGTATAGTCTGAAGGAATCCAACCTCGTCCGTCGCAATGCTCGAGACGAAGTAGAGCAAGCCAAGCAGATTGTCGCTGGTCAACCATATCTTCTCCAATGTCGATTTGGAAGCAATAGCTATGCCGCGCTAACTCAGATTTGGCACCACGCAGAGATCTTCGCCGACCTGCCCCAGAGTGCTGCGAGCGCCCACAAGTACTATCAAGAGCTCAATGATCCTGAGCAGGAAATACTCCGGGCTTTCTGGTCGCAGTTCCAAGAAACCAGCCGGCTTGACCTTCTCCCCGATAGACTGAAGCAAATTGGCGAGCTGCTCAATCTGATCAAGCCAACAATGGAAGAGATATTTATGACATTGTGGCCAGGGGATGACGTTCCGACCAACTTCTTCGACTTAGCAATCCGACTCCAGCGCGCCTCGCCCCAGATAATGAAGTGGAAGTCTTCAAAGAACGAGAAGAGGCTCGCTAAGCATGGGCAACGCTAAAGGCCCACTATCCCTGCCTCGGTCTTGGCCCCATTTGTAGTTGCAAACCCTATGGTTGCCAATGGCGTAGATGTGATGTGACCAAAAGAGCGAATCGACGATGCCAATTATTTTTCCCAATATTCCATGGCACAGGACAATTGCAATCAGTATTTCTTCTTAATCCTCAGTAGTTCTCAATTTACAAAATCTGACCCAAGTACAGAAGATGGCAGCAGCTATTTCTTTTTTTCTTTTTCTTTCCTTTTTGACGGGAAGGCCTTACGGCTGGCAGCAGCTATTTCTTTGCTCTATTCTAGTCGCATGTACGTCCTAATAAAACACCAGCAAAGGAGCACCCACGTTGACAAGAGTAGAGTAGGGCTTTCGGCCTTAACTCCTCGACATCCATCAGGACTGCGTTTGCAACAAAGGAGCACCCATGTTTGACAACTCATCCGAACTAGCAGACAAGCGTAGAGTGGGGCGACGCAGCTTGGCCAAGACACAAGTCAAAAAAGCTCAAGACAAAAAAAAGCTTGCCAAAACAACTAAGGAAGAACACTTAGAGCATCCAATAGATGATGTAGAGGCAAAAATAACTAACTTTTGCACCTCTGAGACCTAAAAACCCACCTCTAACATATGATCTAGATGCAAAAAAAAAACATCTCTGCCTCCCGGAGATGTAAAATATAACACCTCGAGATGCAAATTTGCATCTCCACCTACATGAGATGTAAAATCGGCGGTCACTCGCCAATTGCCCAACTGCCTTCATTCGGCTTCCGCCCGCTCGAGCCCCCACCCCACAGGGGCTCCGCCTTCTTTTTGGGTGGGCCTGGGGATGTCAGAATCTGACGTTTCTCGTGTCCGGGCTCCCGCAACTCCCCTTCCTCCACGTTCGGTCTCGGTTTGCGGAAAAATCATAGTCCGGACAGCGCCGCAAACCGATGCAGAACCGCGTTGGATAGACTTTGCACTCCGGACAGCTGAGTCCAAACGGATGCAGGCGGTTTGAGGGTCAGCGTTGGAGATGGCCTAACGTACTAGAGGCTAATGAGCGTTTCACCGTGCTGTTTTTCATTGATGGAATCTTTCTATTCTCTAGCAGGTTATCGTAGTTGGTTGTTTAGTTTTGGTTTTGTCTGTGTTGCCTTAGGTTTTAATTATGTTTCGTGGTATTTTTTCGTTCATCTATCGTTAAGGACGGTATTTACTTTGAGAGGAGAGTAAACTTGTTCACTGCGTGGTTGTGATATTTGTACATGTTTTGTCCTCGGTGTTAAACGGTATTTAGAAGCCGCCATTCCAAAAACAATGCAATTACTGCTCTCTCTCTCTCTCTCTCTCTCTCTCTCTCAGCTTGGCTTCCCGTTCCACTCACTTGCTTTGTATTTTTTTCGCTCGCTCCACATGCTAGCTCATAAAAGCTGGCTACCTTTTTTATTTGACAAAGTTCTATAATCATAAGATGTTCACGATTTTTTTAAAATCTTGAATTTTTTGAATTTTGTAAATTAAAAATCATCATTCCTTCAAAATTTCAAAGATTACAAAAAATGTTATAATTTTGAAATAAAGTTATCAAATTGAAAAATATTCACATGCTTAAAAATATTCATGAACTTCATGAATGACCCCCCCCCCCAACAAACGGGGTCCATTTGGAGAGAGAAAACATCCAAGCTCTTCCAAGGCTTCAATTCTTGAGAGCTTAGTAACTTAGTAGATGCTAGTACCCCTTCGTTCCTGCTCTCTTGTGAACTCATGATACGTCTACAACGTATCTATATTTTTTGATTGCTCCATGCTATATTATCTACTGTTTTGGACAATATTTGGCTTTATTATCCACTTTTATATTATTTTTGGGACTAACCTACTAACCGGAGGCCCAGCCCAGAATTGTTGTTTTTTTTGCCTATTTTAGGGTTTCAAAGAAAAGGAATATCAAACGGAGTCCAAACGGAATGAAACCTTCGGAAACGTGATTTTCTCAACGAACAAGACCCAGGAGACTTGGACCCTACGTCAAGACACAAAAGAGGAGGCCACGAGGTAGGGGGCGCGCCTACCCCCCCCCCCCCAGGCGCGCCCTCCAACCTCGTGGGCCCCTTGTTGCTCCACCGACGTACTCCTTCGTCCTATATATACCTACGTACCCCCAAACGATCAGATACGGAGCCAAAACCCTAATTCCACCGTCGCAACTTTCTGTATCCACGAGATCCCATCTTGGGGCCTGTTCCGGAGCTCCGCCGGAGGGGGCATCGATCACGGAGGGCTTCTACATAATCACCATAGCCCCTCCGATGAAGTGTGAGTAGTTCACCTCAGACCTACGGGTCCATAGTTATTAGCTAGATGGCTTCTTCTCTCTTTTTGGATCTCAATACAATGTTCTCCCCCTCTCTCATGGAGATCTATTCGATGTAATCTTCTTTTTGCGGTGTGTTTTTTGAGACCGATGAATTGTGGGTTTATGATCAAGTCTATCTATGAATAATATTTGAATCTTCTCTGAATTCTTTTATGTATGATTGGTTATCTTTGCAAGTCTCTTTGAATTATCAGTTTGGTTTGGCCTACTAGATTGATCTTTCTTGCAATGGGAGAAGTGCTTATCTTTGGGTTCAATCTTGCGGTGTCCTTTCCCAGTGACAGTAGGGGCAACAAGGCACGTATTGTATTGTTGCCATCGAGGGATAACAAGATAGGGTTTTCATCATATTGCATGAGTTTATCCCTCTACATCATGTCATCTTGCTTAAGGCGTTACTCTGTTTTCATTAACTTAATACTCTAGATGCATGCTGGATAGCGGTCGATGAGTGGAGTAATAGTAGTAGATGCAGGCAGGAGTCGGTTTACTTGTCTCGGACGTGATGCCTATATACATGATCATACCTAGATATTCTCATAACTATGCTCAATTCTGTCAATTGCAAAATAGTAATTCGTTCACCCACCGTAGAATACTTATGCTCTTGAGAGAAGCCACTAGTGAAACCTATGGTCCCGGGGTCTATCTTCATCATATTAATCTTCCAATACTTAGTTATTTCCTTTGCTTTCTACTTTGCTTTTATTTTACTTTGCATCTTTATCATAAAAATACCAAAAAAATTATCTTATCATATCTATCAGATCTCACTCTCGTAAGTGTCCGTGTAGGGATTGACAACCCCTCATCGCGTTGGTTGCGAGGATTTATTTGTTTTATGCAGGTACGAGGGACTCGCGCGTAGCCTCCTACTGGATTGATACCTTGGTTCTCAAAAACTGAGGGAAATAATTACGCTACTTTGCTGCATCATCCCTTCCTCTTCGGGGAAAACCAACGCAGTGCTCAAGAGGTAGCAAGAAGGATTTTTGGCGCCGTTGCCGGGGAGTCTACGCAAAAGTCAATATACCAAGTACCCATCACAATCCCTATCTCCTGCATTACATTATTTACCATTTGCCTCTCATTTTCCTCTCCCCCACTTCACCCTTGCCGTTTTATTTGCCCTCTCTCTCTGTCCTCCCTCTCTTTCTCTATTTGCTTCTTTTTGCCCACTTGCTTGTGTGTTAGTTTGCTTGCTTGTCTCGATGGCTCAAGATAACACTAAATTGTGTGACTTTACCAATACCAACAACAATGATTTTATTAGCACTCCGATTGCTCCTCTTACCGATGCTGAATCTTGTGAAATTAATACTGCTTTGCTGAATCTTGTCATGAAAGATCTGTTTTCCGGCCTTCCTAGTGAAGATGCCGCTACCCATATGAATAGATTCATTGATTTGTGTGATATGCAAAAGAAGAAAGATGTGGATAACGATATTTTTAAATTGAAGCTATTTCCTTTTTCGCTTAGAGTTCGTGCTAAAGCTTGGTTTTCGTCTTTCCCTAAAAATAGTATTGATTCATGGAATAAGTGCAAAGATGCTTTTATCTCTAAGTATTTTCCTCCCGCTAAGATCATCTCCCTTAGAAACGATATTATGAATTTTAAACAACTTGATTATGAACATGTTGCACAAGCTTGGGAGAGGATGAAATTAATGATACGTAATTGCCCTACTCATGGTTTGAATTTCTGGATGATTATACAATTTTTTTTATGCTGGATTGAATTTTGCTTCTAGAAATCTTTTAGATTCAGCCACGGGAGGCACTTTTATGGAAATCACTTTAGGAGAAGCTACTAAACTCCTAGATAATATTATGGTTAATTATTCTCAATGGCATACTGAAAGATCTACTAATAAAAAGGTGCATGTGATAGAAGAAATTAATGTTTCGAGTGGAAAGATGGATGAACTTATGAAATTATTTGCTAGTAAAAGTGTTTCTTCTGATCCTAATGATATGTCCTTGCGTACTTTGATTGAGAATAATAATGAATCTATGGATGTGAATTTTGTTGGTAGGAACAATTTTGGTAACAACGCGTATAGAGGAAATTTTAATCCTAGGCCTTATCCTAGTAATCCCTCTAATAATTATGGTAGTTCCTACAACAATTCTTATGGAAATTATAACAAGATGCCCTCTGATTTTGAATCTAATATTAAAGAATTTATTACTTCGCAAAAGAATTTCAATGCTTTGATTGAAGAAAAATTGCTTAAGATTGATGAGTTGGCTAGGAACGTTGATAGAATTTCTCTTGATGTCGATTCTTTGAAACTTAGATCTATTCCACCTAAGCATGATATCAATGAGTCTCTCAAGTCCATGAGAATTTCCATTGATGAGTGCAAAGAAAGAACCGCTGGGATGCGTGCTAAAAAAGATGCCTTTATAAGAGCGTGTTCCTCTAGTTCTTATGAAAATAAAGATGAAGATCTAAAAGTTATTGATGTGTCCCCTATTAAATCTTTGTTTTGCAATATGAATCTTAATAATGATGGGACTGAATATGATCCACCTTTGCCTAGAAGATGTTCCGAGAATTCGGAGTTTTTAGATCTTGATGCTAAAATTGATGAAAGTGGGGTCGAAGAAATTAATACCCTAGATGTAAACCCACTATTTTGGATTTCAAGGAATTTAATTATGAAAATTACTCTTTGATTGATTGTATTTCCTTGTTGCAATCCATGCTAAATTCTCCTCATGCTTATAGTCAAAATAAAGCGTTCACTAAACATATCGTTGATGCCTTGATGCAATCTTATGAAGAAAAACTTGAATTAGAAGTTTCTATTCCTAGAAAACTTTATGATGAGTGGGAACCAACTATTAAAATTAAAATTAAATATCATGAATGCTATGCTTTATGTGATTTGGGTGCTAGTGTTTCCACAATTCCAAAGACTTTGTGTGATTTGTTAGGTTTCCATGATTTTGATGATTGCTCTCTAAACTTGCACCTTGCGGATTCTACTATTAAGAAACCTATGGGAAGAATTAATGATGTTCTTATTGTTGCAAATAGGAATTATGTGCCCGTAGATTTTATTGTTCTTGACATAGATTGCAATCCTTCATGTCCTATTATTCTTGGTAGACCTTTCCTTAGAATGATTGGTGCAATTATTGATATGAAGGAAGGAAATATTAGATTCCAATTTCCGTTAAGGAAAGGCATGGAACACTTTACTAGAAAGAAAATTAAATTACCTTATGAATCTATTATGAGAGCCACTTATGGATTGCCAACCAAAGATGGCAATACCTAGGTCTATCCTTTCTTGTTATGCCTTGCTAGGGGCGTTAAATGATAGCGCTTGTTGGGAGGCAACCCAATTTTATTTTTATTCCTTCCTTTTTGCTCCTGTTTAGTAATAAATAATTTATTTAGACTCTGTTTATGTTGTGTTTTTTGTGTTTAATTAGTTTTTGTGCCAAGTAGAACCGTTGGGAAGACTTGGGGAAAGTCTTGTTAATCTTGCTGTAAAAAACAGAAACTTTAGTGCTCACGAGAACTGCTGTCATTTTTATTTGGAAAGTGATATTTAGTTAATTATTTTTGCATATGATAAATATATAAATTCCTCACGTCCAGCAATTTACTTTAGAATTTTTGGGGTTACAGATCTTGCGCTAGCTACAGATTACTACAGACTGTTCTGTTTTTGACAGATTCTGTTTTTCGTGTGTTGTTTGCTTATTTTGATGAATCTATGGCTAGTAAAATAGTTTATAAACCATAGAGAAGTTGGAATACAGTAGGTTTAACACCAATATAAATAAATAATGAGTTCATTACAGTACCTTGAAGTGGTGTTTTGTTTTCTTTCGCTAATGGAGCTCACGAGATTTTCTACTTTAAGTTTTGTGTTGTGAAGTTTTCAAGTTTTGGGTAAAGATTTGATGGATTATGGAACAAGGAGTGGCAAGAGCCTAAGCTTGGGGATGCCCATGGCACCCCCAAGATAATCTAAGGATACCCAAAAGCCAAAGCTTGGGGATGCCCCGGAAGGCATCCCCTCTTTTCGTCTACTTCTATCGGTAACTTTACTTGGAGCTATATTTTTATTCACCACATGATATGTGTTTTGCTTGGAGCATCTTGTATGATTTTAGTATTTGCTTTTTAGTTTACCACAATCATCCTTGCTGTACACACCTTTTTAGAGAGCCATACATGATTTGGAATTTGTTAGAATACTCTATGTGCTTCACTTATATCATTTGAGTTATATAATTTTGCTCTAGTACTTCACTTATATCTTTTAGAGCACGGTGGTGGATTTGTTTTATAGAAAATATTGATCTCTCATGCTCCACTTAGATTTATTATTTTGAGAGTCTTAAACAGCATGGTAATTTACTTAAACTAGGAAATTAATCCTAATATGCTAGGCATTCAAGATTAGTAAAAAATAAACAGCATGGTAACACAAGAGAAGTTTGATACTTGATAAATGTTTTGAGATACGGTGATGGTGATATTAGAGTCATGCTAGTTGAGTAGTTGTGAATTTGAGAAATACTTGTGTTGAAGTATGTGATTCCCGTAGCATGCACGTATGGTGAACCGTTATGTGATGAAGTCAGAGCATGATTTTTTTTTGATTGTCTTCCTTATGAGTGGCGGGTCGGGGACGAGCGATGGTCTTTTCCTACCAATCTATCCCCCTAGGAGCATGCGTGTAGTACTTTGTTTCGATAACTAATAGATTTTTGCAATAAGTATGTGAGTTCTTTATGACTAATGTTGAGTCCATGGATTATACGCACTCTCACCCTTCCACCATTGCTAGCCTCTCTAATACGCGCACCTTTCGCCGGTATCATACACCCACCATATACCTTCCTCAAAACAGCCACCATACCTACCTATCATGGCATTTCCATAGCCATTCCAAGATACATTGCCATGCAACTTTCCACCGCTCCGTTTACTATGACACGCTCCATCATTGTCATATTGCTTTGCATGATCGTGTAGTTGACATTGTATTTATGGCAAAGCCACCATTCATAATTCTTTCATACATGTCACTCATGCATCATTGCACATCCCGGTACACCGCCGGAGGCATTCACATAGAGTCATATTTTGTTCTAAGTATTGAGTTGTAATTGTTGAGTTGTAAATAAATAAAAGTGTGATGATCATCATTTTTAGAGCATTGTCCCAAGTGAGGAAAGGATGATGGAGATTATGATTCCCAAACAAGTCGGGATGAGACTCCAGACTAAAAAAAGAGGCTAAAAAAAGAGAAAAGGCCCAAATAAAAAAATGAGAGAAAAAGAGAGAAGGGGCAATGCTACTATCCTTTTACCACACTTGTGCTTCAAAGTAGCACCATGATCTTCTTGATAGAGAGTTTCCTAGGATATCACTTTCATTTACTAGTGGGAATTTTTCATTATAGAACTTGGCTTGTATATTCCAATGATGGGCTTCCTCAAAATGCCCTAGGTCTTCGTGAGCAAGCGAGTTGGATGCACACCCACTTAGTTCCTTTTGTTGAGCTTCCATATACTTATAGCTCTAGTGCATCCGTTGCATGGCAATCCCTACTAGCTCACATTGATATCTATTAATGGGCATCTCCATAGCCCGTTGATATTCCTAGTTGATGTGAGACTATCTTCTCCCTTTTTACCTTCTCCACAACGAGCATTCTATTCCACGTATAGTGCTATGTCCATGGCTCACCCTCCTGTATTGCGTGAAGATCGAAAAAGTTTTGAAAATGTAAAAAGTATGAAACAATTGCTTGGCTTGTCATCAGGGTTGTGCATGATTTAAATACTTTGTGTGGTGAAGATAGAGCATAGCCAGACTATATGATTTTGTAGGGATAACTTTCTTTGGCCATGTTATTTTGAGAAAATAATTGCTTAGTTAGTATGCTTGAAGTATTATTATTTCTATGTCAATATTAAACTTTTGTCTTGAATCTTTTGGATCTGAATATTCATACCACAATTAAGAGAATTACATTGAAATTGTGCCAAGTAGCATTCCACATAAAAAATTCTGTTTTGTCATTTACCTACTCGAGGACGAGCAGGAATTAAGCTTGGAGATGCTTGATATGTCTCCAACGTATCTATAATTTTTTATTGTTCCATGCTATATTATATTCTGTTTTGGACAGTATTGGTCTTTATTATACACTTTTATATTATTTTTGGGACTAACCTACTAACCGGAGGCCCAGCCCAGAATTGCTGTTTTTTTACCTATTTCAGAGTTTCGCAGAAAAAGAATATCAGGCGGAGTCCAAACGGAATGAAACCTTCGGGAGCGTGATTTTTGGAACGAACGTGATCTAGAGGACTTGGACCCTATGTCAAGAAAGCAATCAGGAAGGCACGAGGTAGGGGGGCGCGCCTACCCCCCAGGCGCGCCCTCCACCCTCGTGGGGCCCACGTTGCTCTACCGACGTACTTCTTCCTCCTATATATACCTACGTACCCCCAAACTACCAGATACGGAGCCAAGACCCTAATTCCACCGCCGCAACCTTCTGTACCCGTGAGATCCCATCTTGGTGCCTTTTGCGGAGCTCCGCCGGAGGGGGCATCGATCACGGAGGGCTTGTACATCAACACCATAGACTCTCCGATGATGTGTGAGTAGTTTACCTCAGATTTCGGTTCCATAGTTATTAGCTAGATGGCTTCTTCTCTCTTTTTGGATCTCAATACAATGTTCTCCCCCTCTCTTGTGGAGATCTATTTGATGTAATTTTCTTTTGCGGTGTGCTTATTGAGACCGATGAATTGTGGGTTTATGATCAAGTTTATCTATGAACAATATTTGAATCTTCTCTGAATTCTTTTATGTATGATTGGTTATCTTTGCAAGTCTCTTCGAATTATCAGTTTGGTTTGGCCTACTAGATTGATCTTTCTTGCAATGGGAGAAGTGCTTAGCTTTGGATTCAATATTGCGGTGTCCTTTCCCAGTGACAGTAGCGGCAGCAAGGCACGTATTGTATTGTTGCCGTCGAGGAAAACAAGATGGGGTTTATATCATATTGCATGAGTTTATCCCTCTACATCATGTCATCTTGCTTAAAGTGTTACTCTGTTCTTTTGAACTTAATACTCTAGATGCATGCGGGATAGCGGTCGATGTGTGGAGTAATAGTAGTAGATGCAGGTAGGAGTCGGTCTACTTGTCTCGGACGTGATGCCTATATACATGATCATACCTAGATATTCTCATAACTATCCTCAATTCTGTCAATTGCTCAACAGTAATTTGTTTACCCACCGTAATACTTATGCTCTCGAGAGAAGCCACTAGTGAAACCTATGGCCCCCGGGTCTATTTTCTATTATATTAATCTTCCATCAACAAGCTATTTCTTGCACCGTTTTTATTTCGCTTTATTTACTTTGCATATTTATCATAAAAAATACAAAAAATATTATCTTATCATATCTATCAGATCTCACTTTCGTAAGTGACCGTGAAGGGATTGACAACCCCTTTATTGCGTTGGTTGCGAGGATTTTATTTGTTTGTGTAGGTGCGAGGGACTCGTTCTCAAAAACTGAGGGAAATACTTATGCTACTTTGTTGCATCATCGTCTCCTCTTCGGGGAAATCCAATATATCGATCTTTATGTCTCGACCATTTCGAGACTCCTCGTCATGTCCATGATCACATCCGGGACTCCGAACAACCTTCGGTACATCAAAATACATAAACTCATAATGAAACTGTCATCGTAACGTTAAGCGTGCGGACCCTACGGTTCGAGAACAATGTAGACATGACCGAGACACGTCTCCGGTCAATAACCAATAGCGGAACCTGGATGCTCATATTGGTTCCTACATATTCTATGAAGATCTTTATCGGTCAGACCGCATAACAACATACGTTGTTCCCTTTGTCATCGGTATGTTACTTGCCCGAGATTCGATCGTCGGTATTTCAATACCTAGTTCAATCTCATTACCGACAAGTCTCTTTACTCGTTCCGTAATACATCATCTCACAACTAACTCATTAGTTGCAATGCTTGCAAGGCTTATGTGATGTGCATTACCGAGAGGGCCCAGAGATACCTCTCCGACAATCGGAGTGACAAATCCTAATCTCGAAATACGCCAACCCAACATGTACCTTTGGAGACACCTGTAGAGCTCCTTTATAATCACCCAGTTACGTTGTGACGTTTGGTAGCACAAAAAGTGTTCCTCCGGTAAATGGGAGTTGCATAATCTCATAGTCATAGGAACATGTATAAGTCATTAAGAAAGCAATAGCAACATACTAAACGATCGAGTGCTAAGCTAACGGAATGGGTCAAGTCAATCACATCATTCTCCTAATGATGTGATCCCGTTAATCAAATGACAACTCATGTCAATGGCTAGGAAACATAACCATCTTTGATCAACGAGCTAGTCAAGTAGAGGCATACTAGTGACACTCTGTTTGTCTATGTATTCACACAAGTATTATGTTTCTGGTTAATACAATTCTAGCATGAATAATAAACATTTATCATGATATAAGGAAATAAATAATAACTTTATTGTTGCCTCTAGGGCATATTTCCTTCAAAAATATCAAATCCAAAATTTTGAAGCTAGTTTAAAAATATTATCATGTTTATATGCTAAAGTTATGGTCCAATAGGAATATGCTATCCTTAACAAGATTTGACTTTTTTGTTTAACTAGTTGTTGATCAAGAGTGGCACACCTGACACGTTGAGCATGGTCCAATTGTTGCATCATAAGAGTGGTGCATGAGATGCGTTTCGCAACAAGGCGGTCCTTGGTAGAGGCAGGGAGAGAAAACCAGCAAGATCTAAATTGTCGAGAGATAGTTTTTTCAACCATATCTCGTGCATGGATCCATCTCATGTGGTTGCTTTGAGATTGGTATTACTTTTCGGTTGTTGTCAAAATTAATCTTGTTTCATAATGTTTTGTTCGGGTTCCTCGCAAAAAAATTTGTTTTGTTCGGGTTTTTCTTTCCTGGTTTTAAAGTGTATCGTCATATTTCATTGTGTACCGGTGAAAAACAATGCATTTGTGTCAGATCGGAGTTGCTGATTCACAATGTAATATTATGTTACACTTTGAAACAAGTGGGGAGGGGGGAGGGGCGAATCTAATGTAACATTTAAAATCAAGACAAAATTTAACAAAAAGAAGTTGAATCGTAAAGCAACCACGAATGGTGGATTCATGCACGTATGATAAGACTATCATTTCTGTGTTAAAAAAGGGAAACGTTTCAGAACGGCGCGCCGGCCGAACGATTCGGCCGGTCGCTCGCCCACGCGGACGCCACGCAGCACAAGGGCCCGCACACAATCGTCTTTCCCCTATCCTCTCCTCCACACACATCTCATCCGCGCACGCTTTGTCTCTGGATTTCTCTTCCCCATCTCCATCTCCGCGGACTTCTCTGTCTTTCTCCTTGTCCTGCCTCCGGCGAGCGTCGTGGCTTCTCTGGCGAGAATAATAAGGCACAGCGGGGACAAAGGAGGTAGCACGCTGGGGAGCTGAAATCGGTGGATGGAAAAGCTACATCCGGCTACGCGTGAGCTGCAATTTCTCTCCCCTGTCTCTATCTCCGCGGACCTCTCTGCCTCTCTCCTCGTCCTGCCTTCGGCGAGGGCCGCGGCTTCTCCGACGAGGACAACACGGGAGGACGGGGGCAAAGGAGGAAGCACGCCGGGAAGCTGAAAACGGTGGACAGAAAAGCTACAACCGTCCACCAATAAAGCTACAACCATCCACCAAAAAGCTACAACCGACCACACCAGATGCTGGAGCCGGCCAGGGTTGGAGCTACAACCAGCAACTTTTGTACAACCGACCACACCAGATGCTGGAACCGGACATCTTTTTTGCTACAATCGGTGTGAGCAACGATGGTGGCAGCTATTTTTGCTGGAACGGGCATCTAGATTTGCTGGAACCAGTGATCAATTTTGCTACATCCGTGATGGGTGGGGGCGCGAAGGCGAGCTGCGACCGGCGGCCACAGGAAAAAGCTACAGCAGTATTCTAGAGCTACAATGGCGATGCACGGGAGCTGCAACTGTGGTTTTGTTTTGCTACTACGGGCGACCAATTTGCTGCATCGGTGACAGCGAGACGACATGGCCGCCGGCATGGCGTGCCGCAACCAGGCAAGGGGAGCTGCAAACCATGGCCACAAAGCTGGAACCGCAGCCTAGCGGAGTTGCAACGGCGGTCCAGTGGAGCTGCAAGGCGACCCCCCTGCGGCTGGGATGTTGCAGCCGTTGTCCGGCGAGCTGGAACCGCGGTGCAGTGGAGCTGCAAAGGGAGGGGGCGACCTCTTGATTTTTGGGATGATGCACCCGTGGACCGGCGGAGCGAGATCGGTGCTGGAACCAGTCCGATGGAGCGCCGGCGACGCTACTTCCCAGAGTTGCGGTGGTCACCACCGGTAGTGCGGGAACTTTCCATCAAGGATGCTGGAAACGCCCGGCGAAAAAGCTGCAACCAGTCGAGGGTGACAGGAGCGCGGCGCCACGGGCGCAAGGGCAAGCGCGGAGTCATGGCTAGTCAGCAAGGGGAGGAAGCGGGAGACCTGGGGGAGCTGTCGAGAAGAAGAAGACGAGCGTACGAGAAGACGAGGGGAGGAATCATGCGGTGTAGATGCGCGCATCGTGCGGCTAGGGGCTGACCGGCCGAACGATTCGGCCGGCGCACCGGCGCGTGTGCCTATTGTTGCCCTGAAAAAAGACTATCATTTCTCAGATTGTCGATCCAATGGGCCTGGAAATTTTGAAACGCCACCAAATAGACGAACGTGAAACGGGCACTCCGAGAAGGAAAAATAAATAGAAATCCACTCAAAAAAAGAGAAAGAAATAGGAATGGAAATTTTTAAATGGTAATAACGCTATCACAGCACACGTTCCAAATTTGATCGCGCCAGAAATATGCGAAATTTAAACGCCGTAGCTGTAGCCAACCCTTGCCCGCGACGGATCCACCCTAAACTTGGACGTGTCTCCCTTAAATCTCGCGTCCTCCTCTCCGCAACCCACACCGACCAACCAGCCTCGCTCCGCTCGTTGCCATTGTTTCTCCCATGATAGTCTGGGCGTCCTGATATATCTCCTGCCCGATGTCGGCGATAGTGGGGCACGACGACGGCTCGCCGCCGTCCCCGCTCCACCTGCTGGAGGTCACGGTCATCTCCGCGCAGGACCTGCACCGGCGCCACCGGCTCAGCCACCGGGTGCGCGCGTACGCCGTGGCGTGGATCGACGGCACGCGGAAGCTGCGCACGGAGGTCGACCTCGCCGGCGGGGCCGACCCGACGTGGAACGACCGGTTCCTCTTCCGCGTGGACGCCGGGTTCCTCAAGTCGGAGACCGCCGCCGTCGTCGTCGAGGTGCGCGCGACCCGGAGGTTTGGCTCTGATGTTGTCCTTGGACGCACGGGGATCGTGGTGAGCACCTTCGTGCGCGTGCACTCGTCCAGGCTCACTGCTGCTCCTGCGGTGGCGGTGGCGCCCACCGGCCGGCAGGTGGCGGCGCTGCAGCTCAGGCGCCCGCGGTCGCTCCGGCCGCAGGGCGTGCTCAACGTGGCGGTGACGCTGCTGGGCGCCGCCCAGGCGCGCGCCGTGGCGCCCATCTACCACATGCCGGGGTCGCCGGACGCGTTCGCCATGAAGGACCTCGTGGCGATGAGGCCGGCGCCGTTCCTGTCCGAGATCACGGAGGAGGGCGCGGCCGAGGAGAGGGGTCTGGAGTACTACGCGCGCCGCCAGCGGCCGTTGGTTGAGCACTCCGGGCCGCTGGACCCGAGGGGCGCCGCCATCGAGCAGAGCAAGCTGGCCATGAAGCTGGAGAAGTGGAGGGTGGATCTGTCCCCGGACCACGGGGATCATGACGGTCGCGGCGGCGGCAAGTCAGGGAGGTGGCTGCGCCGGACCTCCTGCTTCGGCCGCCAGGAGAGCTGGGAAAGGTAACCGGTGATCAATCAATCAAAGCGGCCGGGTGGCATAGCTGGCAGGATGTGGGTAGTACAAGAGAGGTCGATTGCTTGCCAAATAAGTTCTTTTTTGCTCGCTATGAACAGTTTAATTTGTTGTTTTATTCTTATCACATCGTGTAGCACAAATAGCAAGAGGAAGAAATTTATTTTAGACCCTCGAATTACTTCAAATTAACTTTCGACCACAAAGAAAGTAAACCACCCACATCCCTTCTCCGAATCGGAATCGATTGATGCATGCCAACATAGTTCAGGGAAAGACATGATCGTTGTAGGTAGGCTCCAACTTATAGAAGCTAATATGTTTATTTAATTGATATTGGTTCTCTAATAATTAGAAAGGTACACTAGATTATAGTCCTTCCACCCGTTTCGGTCATCTCCCTTCAGCCTCCCACATAATATGTCCCTTTTCCTCTCTCCTTCGTTAGCCTTACATATTAGATGAGAATTTAGTAGGTTCTGGCGCCGAAACTTCACAATCCTGAAACAAGAACCGCAACAACTTCCTAGCCCTCTCAGAGCTCAGGCACATCCGGCCGTCCATTCCGGTAGCTTGTGCCCATTATGGTGGTGAGTTCTCTAACTCATAGGGGTGATTTGGTACCATCCATTGCCATCATCTCTACCCATTCCATCTTTTCCATTAAAAATTCATGACTTGTGTTCTTATGCTCCATTAACATTCATTTGAGGTTCTTGTTGAGAATGCCAATAACATGGTTCTTTTAGCTATGTTTGTTGGTGCCTCCTTTCTTTTATTTTTTGCAAATTTGTCCATTATAGGGCCTTACTCATGATGGACGAACTCCTTCACGTTTTAAATATGATGTGGATGTGATATGACTCTGCCCCACCATATCAATGCAAATCCCTAAGTTCTCCCACGATGAACCTGCCAACACCTATTTTCCTTAGACCTCTCCACTTGACATTACCAAGGATAGTTTGCTACCAAATGCATGGACCCTTTCTTGCTTAGGTGTATAGGAGTAAGCATGATAGAGGTGGCAAGTAGATGCACAATCAAGCGTCCAGAACTACCAGACTTGGCACAATGCTTCTCAAGCGCCAAGCACATTTGATACTATCGAACAAAGCCTCAAGAACAACAAGACCCACCCCCGAAACCATTGAGCCGGGCAGAGTGTGCTCTCGATGGCAAGCTACTTCTAGAACTTGAAAGAACCATATCCTTGACACTACCAAACACAAAACATGCCTCGGAGACTACATGCGTTGAGGACTATCGGGGTTAACCATTCGGTAGTACCAGACTTCGTTGCCTGCGTACGACCACCATGTGGCTCCACTGGATTGTAAGTTGCCTTTGGCATACTAAACGTAGGTTATGAGGATATAGACAATAAATACCCCTTCATCCCATCCTTAGGATTAGACCATGATTATCTCCTCCAAGTTTATGCGGTGCTCGCTGGGAGCAGTCTGAGGCCCTTTCCCACGAGTGGGTGACTACATCATGGGCCCATCTAAATGCTGGTTGAAACACTCTTGTGCGCACATTGCCTTATCCATCCGATCCTCTCCAATAGCTTCCTATAACCAACGACAGCGGCGGCTACACGAATAGCGAGGAGGATGGCGCACCCGTGCTTCGTTGCATCTGCCTGTTGCACGCCATCGGCCCACCACCCTCATCTAGCTAGCCCTTGATATGTCGCCGCCGCTCTGGACTTTATGTCATTCTGACTACTAGCTTCTCTCGAGGCCACCACACGCTTCTACACACTGGGCACGCATGATGTGCTTGACCTTGCTACCACTCATGGTTCTTGCTCCTTTGTTTTTCTATCGCAGAGCCCGCGTCATTGTCAACTGAATTCCCGCGGTCTATGAGTCGGCGCGTGCCCTCAATGCTTTGCTTCTACACCATGGCCCCCCTATTCTATCAATCATTGCTCGCTTTGCTCTTTGTTGTTGTCAGCAACCAGAAAGGGAAGGACTTGTGTTATATCCATCTCTTATCCCCTGCCATGGAGGATCTCCACACGATGAGGGCCTCCCAAGTGCAGCTTGTGGCACGTGAGGCCGGAGGAGGGCGATCAGTGGCTGAAGACGGAGGCAGCTTGGTCCTGCTCACTGACCATGGCGGCCCAACCCAGCCTTGCGTCACCACCAATTGCGACTTGGGTATTCAATTCAACCACATCCCTTTTCTCCCTCAATGTCAAACTCCTTCCTCTGCCGATAATCATTAACATGGGACCTTGGTACCTCACGAACTGTGGTGTCACATTCAGTGTGTTGTCCAGCTATTGTTCTCGTGATGGGTACCCCCTAGTAGATGCTTCTACGTGGACGGGAAGGGCCTCTAAACGCTCCATAGGATCAAGGGAACAACATCAACATCCACCAATTATTAGATGTTGACCTTGCACCTGTCTTTAGCCAACAATGTATTCATTTGTATGCCTGCCTCCATTCTTGGATGATTGCAGCGAGCTAGAAATTGAATATCCTTCATCTTAGTTTGGATTATTTGTTATCCGTCGAGGGAATCAGATAAAGACAAAGGTAATCGTGTGCATGTTTTATTGTCTTCTCCCTTTTGATATAATAAGGTTGTAATATGCTTGATCTTAGGAATGTGTGTCCTAGTCTCATTGTTTTAGAAATTGTGCATGCTGCTTTTGCACAAGATTTTGGTAAATTTACATTTTATAGTATTGCCTATCATCATTTTTGTGTGGTTCATTGTACATGTAGTTGACTGTAGAAGCTATTCAGGTGTGAGGTCACTGTTGATGGAATAGCACCAAACCAAACCATGTGTCTGTTATCATGTTGTGAATGCACCTGGTAATCAATTGCACATGGTGATACTTATATGTTTATTAACAATGCTTGTGCTAGTGAGACTACGTGCAAATATCTTCTTTGCTCTGTACATAGAGTGATGACTACGATAGAAGTTGAGCCTATGGTTCAAAAAATAGAGAGAAAACAAGCCCATCAGATTGGAGTTGGATGCTCAAGGCACTTAAGTGGGTACATTAGTGGGGAGTAACTTATACTAGTATGTTACTAGTCTATGTTACTACCTTTATAGTGGGTAGTAACATATATGTAGTGTCATGCACCACTTCATTTATTACTTTGTATTAGTATTTTACATTGGGAACCGCTATGTGATGGTAACATATTAGGCTGGCCATAGTGGGGGTAACATAAGTAGTATCATATACTTGGGACTCGTAACATGCTTACGTGGCAGGGGATTAAAGAAGAGAGAGAAGATCATAGTAACATAGATAGATACCATAACATAATAAATGTGATGTTACTATGTGTCTTGCATGGCAATAAATGAGACCATCTATGATACTACTTTATGATACTATGCACTATGGATATAGTATCATACACTAGTATCATATGCATGATACTAATATATGTTACTCCCCACTATGACCAGCCTTATGTTACTCTATTTGTCTCTCCATCCTCTTTAATTACTTGCAACATCACTTTTTTTGCTTATGTGGCATTCATGTTCCTGTATTACTTCCACCACTAGCCTTACGACTCCCGACCCCATCCACCCACTATAGTTCTTTTATGAAAATCCTTCATTCAGAATGTCATTTAAATTAAAAACGGGAGGATCTCCATCCCAAACATAAAAGGAACTAGAATCAAAAGCATTTCTAGCTAGTTTATACGCCACTTTATTGACTTCCCTTAGGCAATGATGAATAGAGATTGTGCCAAGGCTCTGAACCACCTCACTGTAGTTATATATAAAACATAACATTCGCAATAACCACATCAAGTATTACGTACACTACAATTGTTATGTCAACGACCTTTCACAGATGTGTGCATAGTGACGATGCCCCTTATCCTCTTACTTAAAAAGAATGAATCTTAATTTGCACATGTATATCTTTCATATCTAAATAGCTAGCCCCCACTAACATATTTCTCTCAACATACAACATGTCATCTCATCATTCAACATGCATAGAAAAAGGCTCACAAAACATGCAACTATGTATATTAAAAATCCACTTCAACATGCAAACATGCATGCATGTACAATTCCATTCTATTATGATATTTAAATCAAATTATTATATACTTTCAAAAACTATTATTTCAAATATTCATGTTCCATATAACCAAAACTTCATTGAAATATTGCAAAACATTCCTGCAACAACGTGCGGAGCACCATCTGGTTTTATAAAATATTGTACCTATATATCTGAGAAAAGTATACTTTTCGTCTCTTAATTCCCCGGTAAAATAAAATGATAGGACCATTTAGTTACGTACATCCCATGCCCAAGATCAGCGCCACGTGGGCTAGGCCACCTAAAGTCACATCCGGAGGTCGCAACCATTGGCTTGAAGTAAGTTCGATTGCATATTGAAAGAATGAAGTGAATTTGGTTTCTAACAGCGGCATTTTTCTTGTTACATATGAGCTTAGCTTTGGCGGCAATATCGATCAATCTGGCGGGTAGTAATCATCATAATCGTGCATTCTTAAAAAGTTGATCCCAATTCTTTTAACATGCAAAGTGTCCACCTCAACATCCCACTAAGCCATGCATTTAAGTCTTATGTCCCACTAAGCCAATTAAAATCAGCCACATAAGCGAGTCATGCATTTAACTTATAAATTACAATTATTTTTAATTGCATTAGTCTATGCATGTAAGCTGCCACATCTTACATTCATGTTATCATGTAACTCCGAAGTTTTTATTCTACTTTTAAACACTTTTTTTATTAATTTTTAAGCTCACTTCAACGTCCTACTAAGTCATGCATTTAAGTCTTCTCCCCCACTAAGTCATGCAAAATCAACCACATAAGCAAGTCATGCATTAACTTATAAATTACAATTGTTTTCAATTGCATTAGTCTATGCATGTAACACTGCCACGTCATACATTCATATTAGTCATTCTTCACATTTTTTTAATGACATTTTTAACTGTAATTCAAAAGTTTTTATTTTACTTTTAGACTCTTTCTTCTATTGATTTTCAAGCTTATACTTTCTTTTCATTAGATATAGTTATTTTTAGCAACTATTTACACATTTTTTAATAAAGTTACCGCAACAACGCGTGGGGCATTATCTAGTTAAAGCAATTTATGTATCGGAAATAGACAATGGGCCTCGGGTCCCATTACACCCAAAATGAAAGAAAATATTAGAAAGTTCAAAAAGAGTCAAAAATTCCTTAATCTTTTTGGAATCAAACATGATCAAGCATTACACTCGTGAAATTTTTTGTGAAGGACTAGCTTCGATCGACTCCACGGCCAAGAAAACAAATCTGAGATTACAAAAGGCATGAATAGTAACTTATGTATAGTGTCGAGTTTGTTTGTTTGTTCTCCCAGAATACCACAATAGTCATTCCTCTATGAAACTTTTCACACGGGTATTGCACTAGATCATGTTCATTGCAATAAAGTTCTAGAAATTCCTGACTCTTTTTGATTTTTCTATAACTGTTTTTCCATTTCGAGTGCATTGGTCCCATGTTCCAAAGATCCGCGTTGAGGTCTAAAAAGAAAAATATCCTCCTTAATTTGTGTACACTCTTTATATTTTCCGGAAAAAAACGATCTAGAGGAAAAGGGCATAGAAAACGCTGTCCACGTCATCAGCCGGACGTGAGCACGTCAGAGCAGAGGCATGAAACCAGCCATATTGGGCAGGGACGCGTGAAGCTTGCATGCATGCACAACTTTTCCACCTCCGTCGATGAGTGCTCTAACGGCAGCTACACTACATATACCCCGTACCGCTCGTTCCATAGCTCATCAAGCAACTCGATCGGCCACTCCACTAAGAACACATTAAAATGGACGCCCAGAACAAGGAGGTGGACGCCCTGGTCCAGAAGATCACCGGCCTCCACGCCGCCATCGCCAAGCTGCCCTCGCTCAGCCCGTGCCCCGCCGTCGACGCGCTCTTCACCGACCTCGTCACCGCGTGCGTCCCCCCGAGCCCCGTGGACGTGACCGAGCTCGGCCCGGAGGCGCAAGCGATGCGCGAGGGCCTCATCCGCCTCTGCTCCGAGGCCGAGGGGAAGCTGGAGGCGCACTACTCCGACATGCTCGCCGCCTTCGACAACCCGCTCGACCACCTCGGCGTCTTCCCCTACTACAGCAACTACATCAACCTCAGCAAGCTGGAGTACGAGCTCCTGTCGCGCTACGTGCCCGGCGGCATCGCCCCGGCCCGTGTCGCCTTCATCGGCTCCGGCCCGCTGCCGTTCAGCTCCTACGTCCTCGCCGCGCGCCACCTGCCCGACACGGTGTTCGACAACTACGACCTGTGCGGCGCGGCCAACGCCCGCGCGAGCAGGTTGTTCCGCGCGGACAGGGACGTGGGCGCCCGCATGTCGTTCCACACCGCCGACGTCGCGGACCTCACCGACGTGCTCGCTACGTATGATGTCGTCTTCCTGGCCGCGCTCGTGGGCATGGCGGCCGAGGACAAGGCCAAGGTGATCGCGCACCTTGGCGCGCACATGGCGGACGGGGCGGCCCTCGTCGTGCGCAGCGCGCACGGGGCGCGTGGGTTCCTGTACCCGATCGTCGATCCCCAGGACATCGGCCGAGGCGGGTTCGAGGTGCTCGCCGTGTGTCACCCAGACGACGACGTGGTGAACTCCGTCATCATCGCGCAAAAGACCAACGACGTGCATGAGTATGGACTTGGCAACGGGCGTGGTGGACGGTACGCGCGGGGCACGGTGCCGGTGGTCAGCCCGCCCTGCAGGTTCGGCGAGATGGTGGCGGACGTGACCCAGAAGAGAGAGGAGTTTGCCAACGCGGAACTGGCCTTCTGATCGCTGTGAGGTCATCGTCCGTACCCGGCTGCTAAATTGCTTGCAATCGTACAGTACGTGGTAATTTTCCTACTCCCGCTAGTGCTATCTATGTATGCATTTCAATTAATGTGTTGTTTGTACCCAATAATGTCGGTGTGGTGTTTACACGTGCATGTCTTGTACACTCAGTTTCCGAAAGGCAGGGTAGATCAGGATAGTGTGCAATGGAACATTATGTGTTGTTGTAGGTGTATGAGTTGGGAATAAGATGATTTTCGTTCACAAATACCCCCCCCCCCCCCCCCCCCCCCCCC
>NW_024114536.1:0-27824 GCF_003073215.2 Triticum urartu | reverse complement strand
CCACGCCAAGGAAAGTCCCATCCGGACACGGGACGGAGTCTTCAATCTTGTATCTTCATATTCCTAGAGTCCGGCTGAAGGTATAGTCCGGCTACCCGAACACCCCCTAATCCAGGACACCCTCATCCCTTCTCTCTTTTTCTCTCATTTTTTTATTTGGGCATTTTCTCTTTTTTATGGCCTCTTTTTTAGTCCGGGGTCTCATCCCGACTTGTGGGGGAATCATAGTCTCCATCATCCTTTCCTCACTTGGGACAATGCTCTAAATATGATGATCATCACACTTTTATTTACTTACAACTCAACAATTACAAATCAATACTTAGAACAAAATATGACTCTATGTGAATGCCTCCAGCGGTGTACCGGGATGTGCAATGATGCATGAGTGACATGTATGAAAGTATTATGAACGGTGGCTTTGCCACAAATACAATGTCAACTACATGATCATGCAAAGCAATATGACAATGATGGAGCGTGTCATAGTAAACGGAACGGTGGAAAGTTGCATGGCAATATATCTCGGAATGGCTATGGAAATGCCATGATAGGTAGGTACGGTGGCTGTTTTGAGCAAGGTATATGGTGGGTGTATGATACCGGCGAAAGGTGTGCGGTATTAGAGAGGCTAGCAATGGTGGAAGGGTGAGAGTGCGTATATCCATGGACTCAACATTAGTCATAAAGAACTCACATACTTATTGCAAAAATATATTGGTTATCGAAACAAAGTATTACGTGCATGCTCCTAGGGGGATAGATTGGTAGGAAAAGACCATCGCTCGTCCCCGACCGCCACTCATAAGGAAGACAATCAATAAAAAAAATCATGCTCCGACTTCATCACATAACGGTTCACCATACGTGCATGCTACGAGAATCACAAACTTCAACACAAGTATTTCTCAAATTCACAACTAATCAACTAGCACGACTCTAATATCACCATCTCCATATCTCAAAACAATTATCAAGTATCAAACTTCTCTTAGTATTCAGCACACTCATAAGAATTTTTTTTACTAATCTGGAATGCCTAGCGTATTAGGATTAATTTCCCAATTTAAGCAAATTACCATGCTGTTTAAGACTCTCAAAATAATATAAGTGAAGCATGAGAGAATAATAGTTTCTATAAAACAAATCCACCACCGTGCTCTAAAAGATATAAGTGAAGCACTAGACCAAAAACTATATAACTCAAAAGATATAAGTGAAGCACATAGAGTATTCTAATGATTTTCAAATCATGTGTGCTACTCTCAAAAGGTGTGTAAACCAAAGATGGTTGTGTCAAACTAAAAAATAAAGACTCAAATAATACAAGACGCTCCAAGCAAAACACATATCATGTGGTGAATAAAAATATAGCTCCAAGTAAAGTCACCGATGGAAGTAGACGAAAGAGGGGATGCCTTCCGGGGCAACCCCAAGCTTTGGCTTTTAGGTGTCCTTAGATTATCTTGGGGGGCCATGGGCATCCCCAAGCTTAGGATCTTGCCACTCCTTGTTCCATAATCCATCAAATCTTTTACCCAAAACTTGAAAACTTCACAACACAAAACTAAAAATAGAAAATCTTGTGAGCTCCGTTAGCGAAAGAAAACAAAACACCACTTCAAGGTACTGTAAAGAACTCATTCTTTATTTATATTGGTTTTAAACCTACTGTATTACAACTTCTCTATGGTTTATAAACTATTTTACTAGCCATAGATTCATCAAAATAAGCAAACAACACACGAAAAACAGAATCTGTCAAAAACAGAACAGTCTGTAGTAATCTGTAGCTAACGCAAACTTCTGGAACCCCCAAAATTCTAAAATAAATTGCTGTACGTGTCTAATTTATCTGTTAATCATATGCAAAAAGAATTAACTAAATATCACTTTCCAAATAAAATGGCAGCAATTCTCGTGAGCGCTAAAGTTTCTGTTTTTTACAGCAAGATCAAAAAGACTTTCCCCAAGTCTTCCCAATGGTTCTACTTGGCACAAACTAATTAAACACAAAAAACACAACCAAAACAGAGCCTAGATAAATTATTTATTACTAAACAGGAGCAAAAAGCAAGGAATAAAAATAAAATTGGGTTGCCTCCCAACAAGCGCTATCGTTTAACGCCCCTAGCTAGGCATAAAAGCGAAGATAGATCTAGGTATTGCCATCTTTGGTAGGCAATCCATAAGTGTCTCTCATAATAGATTCTTATGGTAATTTAATTTTCTTTCTAGGTAAGTGTTCCATGCCTTTCCTTAACGGAAATTGGAATCTAATATTCCCTTCCTTCATATCAATAATTGCACCAATCGTTCTAAGGAAAGTTCTACCAAGAATAATAGGACATGAAGGATTGCAATCTATGTCAAGAACAATAAAATCTACAGGCACATAATTCCTATTTGCAATAGTAAGAACATCATTAAATCTTCCCATAGGTTTCTTAATAGTGAAATCCGCAAGGTGCAAGTTTAAAGAGCAATCATCAAAATCACGGAAACCTAGCAAATCACACAAAGTCTTTGGAATCGTGGAAACACTAGCACCCAAATCACACAAAGCATAGCATTCATGATCTTTAATTTTAATTTTAATAGTAGGTTCCCACTCATCATAAAGTTTTCTAGGGATAGAAACTTCCAACTCAAGTTTTTCTTCATAATATTGCATCAAAGCATCAACAATATGTTTAGTAAAAGATTTATTTTGACTATAAGCATGTGGAGAATTTAGCATGGATTGTAACAAGGAAATACAATCTATCAAAGAGCAATTATCATAATTAAATTCCTTGAAATCCAAAATAGTGGGTTCATTGTTGTTTAATGTTTTGACCTCTTCAATCCCACTTTTAACAATTTTAGCATCAAGATCTGAAGACTCCGAATTTTTGGAACGCCTTCTAGGTAAAGGTGGATCATATTCAGTCCCATCATTATCAAGATTCATATTGCAAAACAAAGATTTAATAGGGGACACATCAATAACTTTTAGATCTTCATCTTTATTTTCCAAAAGAAGTTCCGGCTTAGCGGCCATCTTATTAACTAAGGTGGCCTGCTTATCCGAAACTTCAGCTATTGACTTCTCAAGATGAGCAATCTAAGATTTCAAACCATAAAATTCTTTAGACATATCATCGAGCTCTTTATTCATATAACCCATAAAGCTTTTTTGTTCCTTAAGCTCGTTCCTAAACAAATTATTATGCTCAAATTGTAAGACCCTAAAACTCATGATGTTGCTTTCGATCTCTTCTAACCTTTTAAGGTGAAGATCACCAAATCTAGGTAGAGCCATCGTGACAGGCAAGCAATCCAACACACAAGCAAACAAGAAGCGGGCAAAAAGAGGCAAATAGGGAAAGAGAAGGAGGATGGAGAGAGAGGGCAAATAAAACGGCAAGGGTGAAGTGGGGAAGAGGAAAACGAGAGGCAAATGGCAAATAATGTAATGCGGGAGATATGGGTTTGTGATGGGTACTTGGTATGTTGACTTTTGCGTAGACTCCCCGGCAACGGCGCGAAAAATCCTTCTTGCTACCTCTTGAGCACTGCGTTGGTTTTCCCTTGAAGAGGAAAGGGTGATGCAGCAAAGTAGCGTAAGTATTTCCCTCAGTTTTTGAGAACCAAGGTATCAATCCAGTAGGAGGCCACGCACAAGTCTGTCGCACCTACACAAACAAATAAAATCCTCGCAACCAACGCAATAAAGGGGTTGTCAATCCCTTCACGGTCACTTACGAAAGTGAGGTCTGATAGATATGATAAGATAATATTTTTGGTACTTTTATGATAAAGATGCAAAGTAAATAAAGCGAAATAAAAACGGTGCAAGAAATAGCTTGTTGACGGAAGATTAATATGATAGAAAATAGACCCGGGGCCATAGGTTTCACTAGTGGCTTCTCTCGAGAGCATAAGTATTACAGTGGGTAAACAAATTACTGTTTAGCAATTGACAGAATTGAGCATAGTTATGAGAATATATAGGTATGATCATGTATATAGGCATCACGTCCGAGACAAGTAGACTGACTCCTGCCTACATATACTACTATTACTCCACACGTCGACCGCTATTCAGCATGCATCTAGAGTATTAAGTTCAAAATAACAGAGTAACGCTTTAAGTAAGATGACATGATGTAGAGGGATAAACTCATGCAATACGATATAAACCCCATCTTGTTATCCTCGATGGCAACAATACAATACGTGCCTTGCTGCCCCTACTGTCACTGGGAAAGGACACTGCAAGACTGAACCCAAAGCTAAGCACTTCTCCCATTGCAAGAAAGATCAATCTAGTAGGCCAAACCAAACTGATAATTCGAAGAGACTTGCAAAGATAACCAATCATACATAAAAGAATTCAGAGAAGATTCAAATATTGTTCGTAGATAAACTTGATCATAAACCCACAATTCATCGGTCTCAACAAACACACCGCAAAAGAAGATTACATCGAATAGATCTCCACAAGAGAAGGGGAGAACATTGTATTGAGATCCAAAAAGAGAGAAGAAGCCATCTAGCTAATAACTATGGACCCAAAGGTCCGAGGTAAACTACTCACACATCATCAGAGAGGCTATGGTGTTGATGTAGAAGCCCTCCGTGATCGATGTCCCCTCCGGCGGAGCTCCGGAAAAGGCCCCAAGATGGGATCTCACGGGTATAGAAGGTTGTGGCAGTGGAATTAGGGTTTTGGCTCCGTATCTGGTAGTTTGGGGGTACGTAGATATATATAGGAGGAAGAAGTACGTCGGTGGAGCAACATGGGCCCCACGAGGGTGGAGGGCATGCCTGGGGGGGTAGGCGCGCCCCCCTACCTCGTGCCTTCCTGGTTGCTTTCTTGATGTAGGGTCCAAGTCCTCTGGATCACGTTCGTTCCAAAAATCACGTTCCCGAAGGTTTCATTCCGTTTGGACTCCGTTTGATATTCTTTTTCTGCGAAACTCTGAAATAGGCAAAAACAGCAATTCTGGGATGGGCCTCCGGTTAATAGGTTAGTCCCAAAAATAATATAAAATTGTATAATAAAGCCGAATAATGTCCAAAACAGAATATAATATAGCATGGAACAATCAAAAATTATAGATACGTTGGAGACGTATCACTACTGCCTAGTCACGTACTGTATACTTGAAAATTTCAAACAAGCATCAACACTCTAGATCATGAATCCATGGAAAATAAGATTAGGGATGTGGATTAGTTACCCATGGTGTCTGGTGGAGAACCAAGTTGGTGCTGGAGAACGAGATGTCGGTGACCAGTACAGGAGAAAGACGGCGCTGGTGAGCAGATGTCTGTGGAGGTCGAGGCCCATGGCGACCTTGGCGTGGTGGATCTGAGAGGAAGAGAGAGAGAGGACATGAGGTGCGGTGAGGGTGGGTCATGCGGATCCAAGCGAAGAAGCGGATGGACCAGAGAGGGGTCGCCATGGCCGGTGCTCCTGCCACGACCGCAGCCGTGGGGTAGGGTTACGACGCCATGGGACGTGCTGGACTGGATCAGGTCGACGCATAGGGAGAGAAGGGGTGGAGAGGGCGGGCGAAGGTCGGCGGTCAGGTCTGACGAGCAGACAGGAGAATGAGTGCACCATGGATCCAGATCGGAATGGGCAAGGCTGCGGACATCGCGGTCTGGAAGCGCTGCCTCGCACTGCGTGACCTGGGGCCAAGGTGAGGGGAGGGCGCGGTGGTGTGTGGCGGCGGTGTGGGTCGTCGACGGTGAGGGTGGAGCGGCGGCTGCGGGAGTGGATCCCATCTCACTGAACCGAGAGAGAGAGAGAGAGAGAGCGACTAGGACAGGAGGGGTGGTGGAAGTGGGGATGGCCAGGGATGGGGCCGGAGGAGGGATCTGGATCGGGGGAGGGTGGCGGAGGACGGATCTGGATCGGGGGGAGGGGCGGCGGAGAACAGATCTGGATCGGGGAGAGGGAGGCGGCAGCGCTTGACCTAGGGTTTCTCGGTAAGGTGGGTCGAGGGAGGAAGGGAGACATGTTAATAAGAGACGCTGGATCAATAGGAGGCGGACGGCTTAGATCGAATATAGTGGGGTGATCCGTGTGATGCGTCCTGATTGTTTCAAAAATGAGCTATTAAAAATTACTCTTCTTAGTGATAAAAACAAGGGAGGTTTGTGAGGCAGCTATCAAAAATATTTTGCAAAATGGCATCACTAAAATTTTCACTTAAGTTAGACCAGCTTTCATGGATGATCATCAATTTGATTGCATTTCCGATCTTTTTAGCTATTTTGTGAAACAACCAATTCGGCAAGAAACGGATCAAATTTGAACTACAGGTATCTTATAGTTTGCTATTTATTTTCTAAATAAAATCATTTTTAGATACAAAAGTAGCTATTTCATCATAGACAAACCAATAGTTTTGCATTATTAAGCACCTAACTAAGAAGGGTCATGCGGGCAAATTTGATCACATTTTAAAATCGGCATAGGAAATTCACAAAAAAATGGAAAACCTTCACATTGTGTCATTATATGTCTACAAGGATGCATCTTGGAATTCCAAACAATGTTGCCTAAGGGAGTTTTCATTTTCTTTGGATGAAAAAATCATTTTCCATTTTTTGAGTGCCCGAAATGAGTTTTTTTTGTGAAAGACCTATCATATATTTGTTGAAAAATTAGACCAAATCAATTTTCTAAAGTACTAGGCCGTATTTAATTCACAATTGACCAAATGGTTTGGTGTCAAACGCTTTGATCCACCTCTCGTGAAAAAGACAAATTTTCGCCGATCCAACAGGAAGCGGGTCAAATTTGAACAACAGCTGCCTCATAGTTTGCTCTTTATTTCTCTAAAAATCATTTATAGGTACATAAGTATCTATTTAATCAGAGAAACATCAAAAGTTTTCCAAGATTCAACCACTAGCTAGGAACGGTCAAGCCCGCCGTTTTGATCGCATTTTGAAACGGGAATAAAATTTTAAAAAAAAATCAAAAAATTGGAAAACCTTCGCATTGTGTCATTATATGTGACCAAGTTTCTAGAAAAAAATAATAAACTTGTAATACGACAATTATTTTTAAAAAGTGTTCTCAGAAATGAGCTATCATGCGTGAAGATTCATGGCTTTCAAGTCAAATGATCAATCTTATGGCCACATTCATGGCATACTTTGTTCAAATGATCTCATATTGTGCACAAGGGTGCATCTTGGAATTCCAAACAATGTTGCCTAAGGGAGTTTTCATTTTCTTTGGACGAAAAAATCATTTTCCATTTTTTGAGTGCCCGAAATGAGTTTTTTTTGTGAAGGACCTATCATATATTTGTTGCAAAATTGGAAAAAATCAATTTTATGAAATACTAGGCCATATTTAATTCACGATTGACCAAATGGTTGGGTCTCAAATGCTTTGATCCACCTCTGGTTAAAAAGACAAATTTCTGCTGATTCAACAGGAAGCGGGTCAAATTTGAAATGCAGCTGCCTCATAGTTTGCTCTTTATTTTTTCCAAAAATCATTTATAGGTACATAAGTATCTATTTAATCAGAGAAACATCAAAAGTTTTCCAAGATTCAACCACTAGCTAGGAACGGTCAACCCCGCTGTTTTGACCGCATTTTTAAACAGGCATAAAAATTCAAAAAATAAAAAAATTGGAAAACCTTCGCATTGTGTCATTATATGTGACCAAGTTTCCAGAAAAAATAATAAACTTGTAATACGGCAATTATTTTTAAAAAGTGTTCTCAGAAATGAGCTATCATGCGTGAAGATTCATGGCTTTCAAGTCAAATGATCAATCTTATGGCCACATTCATGGCATAGTTTGTTCAAATGATCTCATATTGTGCACAAGGGTGCATCTTGGAATTCCAAACAATGTTGCCTAAGGGAGTTTTCATTTTCTTTGGACGAAAAAATCATTTTCCATTTTTTGAGTGCCCAAAATGAGTTTTTTTTTGCGAAGCACCTACCATATATTTGTTGCAAAATTGGACCAAATCAATTTTATAAAATACTAGGCCATATTTAATTCACAATTGACCAAATGGTTGGGTGCCAAACGCTTTGATCCACCTTTGGTGAAAAAGACAAATTTCCGTCGATTCAATAGGAAGCGGGTTAAATTTGGACTGCAGCTGCCTCATAGTTGCTCTTTATTTTTTCCAAAAATAATTTATAGGTACATAAGTATCTATTTAATCAGAGAAACATCAAAAGTTTTCCAAGATTCAACCACTATATAGGAACGGTCAAGCCCGCCGTTATGACCGCATTTTGAAACGGGCATAAAAAATTCAAAAAAATTAGAAAACCTTCGCATTGTGTCATTATATGTGACCAAGTTTCCAGCAAAAATAATAAACTTGTAATACGGC
Organism: Triticum urartu; assembly: GCF_003073215.2. Lineage (NCBI taxonomy): Eukaryota > Viridiplantae > Streptophyta > Magnoliopsida > Poales > Poaceae > Triticum > Triticum urartu. The sequence continues at coordinate 19,450 of NW_024114536.1, read as the reverse complement.
AATTATTTTTAAAAAGTGTTCTCAGAAATGAGCTATCATGCGTGAAGATTCATGACTTTCAAGTCAAATGATCAATCTTATGGCCACATTCATGGCATAGTTTGTTCAAATGATCTCATATTGTGCACAAGGGTGCATCTTGGAATTCCAAACAATGTTGCCTAAGGGAGTTTTCATTTTCTTGTTTGGGTGTCAAAAGTTTTGATCCACCTCTGGTGAAAAAGTTTGGGTGTCAAAAGTTCAAATGATCAATCTTATGGCCACATTCATGGTATAGTCAATTTTATAAAATAGTAGGCCATATTTAATGTACAATTGACAAAATGGTTGGGTGTCAAAAGTTTTGATCCACCTCTGGTGAAAAAGACAAATTTCCGCTGATTCAATAGGAAGCGGGTCAAATTTGAACTGCAGTTGCCTTATAGTTTGCTCTTTATTTTTTCCAAAAAATATTTCTAGATACATAAGTATATATTTAATAAAAAATACATGGTTTGGTGGTGATACGTCGAGGTTTGGACGGTGGCCGAGGGCCCCAACTCCAGAGCGCGTAAACTCGCATGACCGCCGTGTGGTCATCGCGTGACCATGGTATTACCCTGCGTTATAGATGGCATAGGCATGTCTAGTGGGTTGGGAACTCCCCAGGTAGGTGCTAGGAAGAAAATGACTACAAAAGAATCCAACAAGGAGACCGAACTATGCTCAAACATGAATTAGCAGCCAAGTGTTTGATTAGTGGTACGAGAAATGCACATGGCCAATGGGCGTGAGTTTTGGCTGAGGATGATCATCTACTAAGAAGATTGTCTTCACAAATTTTCAGATCAAATGGAGGAGCCTAGGTGGCATTTGCTTTGCAACGTACCACACTGGACAAAAATATGAATGTTGAAGCTAGACTCAAATGAATGAATGGATTGATCTGAAATTTGGAGGAGGATGATAATTTGGGCACGTGAAGCCACTTTAAATATTTCATACCATTTGGATACATAAAATTGGTACTTCCTTCACAGTGCTCTGTACTGAACAGAAAATTGGGAAAAATGCTGAGGGAAATTGGCTAGAATAAATGAGCTAAAATTTGGTGGAGGGAGGTTCTATGGGCAAGGTCATGTCGTGATAATTTTTCAGAAATTATAAATTAACATAAATAATAGTTGCTTCACAAACTGAAAATATCACTAGAAACAAAGATTGAATGCTGAGCTCACATGTATTATTTGGATAGCTATGATTTGGGAATGTAGAAGATGTGGCAAAAATTCAGCTCATTAGGATATGCCTAGCCAGTACTTCCTTCACAACAGTTCGAGCTGAACAAAAACTTTGGAAATTTGCCGAGGAAGATTTACCAGGCAAATGAAGTTGAATATTGTAATGAGGCAATGATTTGGATAGTAAAGAATGCCCAATTTTTTGGGGAATTTTGGGAATGACAGAAATATAGGCTGCTTCACAACCTAGGGCAAAAATTGACACATGGACATGACACATAGGCAAAACTGATGAGGTGGCGCCTAGTCATAGCAATCCACCACAATTTACAAGGTTATGACCATCTATATTGGTCGTGATCAACTAGAAATAAGGTAGTGGACCAGTGCTGTCTGCTTTATGACCATTTCGTGTAAGGAAATTGCGACCTTTCTGACCAAAATGGTCGTTATGGTCTAGGGTTTGGAGCCCCCCGAACAGCTTTTGACCAATTGGTCTCAAATGGTCGTAGATTTATCACCAATTCTTCCAGGGTCACTGACAGAAGGTCACCAGTTGACATATTTCTTGTAGTGCCACTACGCCTTCATGGCCCAAGGACCACAGGAGACGAGGAGGACCAACGGTGGCGCGAGAGGCAGGGAAACCCTAGATGTGAGTTTCTACCTCTTGAGCACTGCGTTGGTTTTCCCCGAAGAGGAAGGGATGATGCAGCAAAGTAGCGTAAGTATTTCCCTCAGTTTTTGAGAACCAAGGTATCAATCCAGTAGGAGGTGATACGTCTCCAAGGTATCTATAATTTTTTATTGCTCCATGCTATATTATCTACTGTTTTGGACTATATTGGGCTTTATTTTCCACTTTTATATTATTTTTGGGACTAACCTATTAACCGGAGGCCCAGCCCAGAATTGATGTTTTTTTGCCTATTTCAGTATTTCGGAGAAACAGAATATCAAATGGAGTCCAAACGGAATAAAACCTTCGGGAACATGATTTTCTCACCGAACGTGATCCAGGAGACTTGGACCCTACTCCAAGGAGTCAAAGAGGCAGTCACGAGGGTGGGGGGTGCGCCCACCCCCCAAGGGCGTGCCCCTTGCCTCGTGGGCCCCTTGGTTCTCCACCGACATACTCCTTCCACCTATATATACCTACGTACCCCCAAACGATCAGAAGGGGAGCCAAAAACCTAATTCCACCACCGCAACTTTCTGTATCCACAAGATCCCATCTTGGGGCATGTTCCGGTGCTCCGCCGAAGAGGGCCGTCATCACGGAGGGCTTCTACATCATCATAGCCTCTCTGATGAAGTGTGAGTAGTTTACCTCAAACCTTCGGGTCCATAGTTAGTAGCTAGATGGCTTCTTCTCCCTTTTTGGATCTCAATACAAAGTTCTCCCCCTCTCTCGTGGAGATCTATTCGATGTAATCTTCTTTTTGCGGTGTGTTTGTTGAGACCGATGAATTGTGGGTTTATGATCAAGTCTATCTATGAATAATATTTGAATCTTCTCTGAATTCTTTTATGTATGATTGGTTATCTTTGCAAGTCTCTTCGAATTATCCATTTGGTTTGGCTAACTAGATTGGTAGTTCTTGCCATGGGAGAAGTGCTTAGCTTTGGGTTCAATCTTGCGGTATCCTTTCCCAGTGACAGAAGGGGCAGCAAGGCACGTATTGTATCGTTGCCATCGAGGATAACAAGATGGGGTTTATTTCATATTTCATGAATTTATCTCTCTACATCATGTCATCTTGCTTAAAGAGTTACTCTGTTTTTAACTTAATACTCTAGATGCATGCTGGATAGCGGTCGATGAGTGGAGTAATAGTAGTAGATGCAGAATCGGTTCAGTCTACTTGTCACGGACGTGATGCCTATATACATGATCATGCCTAGATATTCTCATAACTATGCTCAATTCTTTCAATTGCTCAACAGTAATTTGTTCACCCACCGTAGAATACTTATGCTCTTGAGAGAAGCCACTAGTGAAACCTATGGCCCCCGGGTCTATTCTCATCATATCAATCTCCATCACTTTAATCTTGCTTTGCTTTTTACTTTGCCTTTTACTTTTCACTTTGCATCTCTATACCAAAAATACCAAAAATATTATATCTATCAGATCTCACTCTCGTAAGTGACCGTGAAGGGATTGACAACCCCTAATCGCGTTGGTTGCGAGTAGCTATCGTTTTGTGCAGGTACGAGGGACTTGAGCGTGGCCTCCTACTGGATTGATACATTGGTTCTCAAAAACTGAGGGAAATACTTACGCTACTCTGCTGCATCATCCTTTCCTCTTCGGGGAAATCCAACGCAAGCTCAAGAGGTAGCAAGAAGAATTTCTAGCGCCGTTGCCGGGGAGTCTACGCAAAAAGTCAACATACCAAGTACCCATCACAATCCCTATCTCTCGCATTACATTATTTGCCATTTGCCTCTCGTTTTCCTCTCCCCCACTTCACCTTGCCGTTTTATTCGCCCTCTCTCTCTCTATCCTCCTTCTCCTTCCCTCTCTTTTCCGCTTGCCTTTTGTTTGCTCGTGTGTTAGATTGCTTGTTTGTCGCGATGGCTCAAGATATTACCAAATTGTGTGACTTCACCAATACCAATAATAATGATTTCCTTAGCACTCCGATTGCTCCTCTTGCTAATACTGAATCTTGTGAAATCAATACTGCTTTGTTGAATCTTGTTATGAAAGATCAATTCGTCGGCCTTCCTAGTGAAGATGCCGCTACTCATCTGAATAGCTTCGTTGAATTATGTGATATGCAAAAGAAAAAATATGTAGATAATGATGTCGTTAAATTGAAGCTATTTCCTTTTTCGCTTAGAGATCATGCTAAAGCTTGGTTTTCGTCTTTGCCTAAAAATAGTATTGATTCTTGGAACAAGTGCAAAGATGCTTTTATCTCTAAGTATTTCCCTCCTGCTAAGATCATCTCTCTTAGAAACGATATTATGAACTTTAAGCAACTTGATCATGAACATGTTGCACAAGCTTGGGAAAGAATGAAATTAATGATACGTAATTGCCCTACTCATGGTTTGAATTTGTGGATGATTATACAAAAAATTTATGCCGGATTGAATTTTGCTTCTAGAAATCTTTTAGATTCGGCCGCGGGAGGCACTTTTATGGAAAATCACTTCAGGAGATGCTACTAAACTCCTAGATAATATTATGGTTAATTATTCTCAATGGCATACTGAATGACCTTCTAATAAAAAAAGTGCATGCGATAGAAGAAATCAATGTTTTGAGTGGAAAGATGGATGAACTTATGAAATTATTTGCTACTAAGAGTGTTTCTTCTGATCCTAATGATATGCCTTTGTCTACTTTGATTGAGAATAACAATGAATCTATGGATGTGAATTTTGTTGGTAGGAATAATTTTGGTAACAACGCTTATAGAGGGAATTTTAATCCTAGGCCATATCCTAGTAATCCTTCTAATAGTTATGGTAATTCCTACAACAACTCTTATGGAAATTATAATAAGATGCCCTCTGAATTTGAGAATAGTGTTAAAGAGTTTATGAATTCACAAAAGAATTTTAATGCTTTGCTTGAAGAAAAATTGCTTAAAGTTGATGATTTGTCTAGGAACGTTGATAGAATTTCTCTTGAGGTTGATTCTTTAAAACTTAGATCTATTCCTCCTAAGCATGATATCAGTGAGTCTCTCAAAGCCATGAGAATTTCCATTGATGAGTGCAAGGAAAGAACCGCTAGGATGCGTGCTTCCAAAGATGCCTTTATTAAAGCGTGTTCTTCCAATTCCTATGAAAATCAAGATGAAGATCTAAAAGTTATTGATGTGTCTCCTATTAAATCTTTGTTTTGCAATATGAATCTTGATGAAACTGAATATGATCTTCCTTTACCTAGAAGGCGTTCTAAAAATTCAGAGTATTTAGATCTTTATGATGAAATTGATGAAAGTGGGATTGAAAGAAATAAAAATCTAGATGTTGCTAAACCCACTATATTGGATTTCAAGGAATTTAATTATTAATGTTGCTCTTTAATTGATTGTATTTCCTTGTTGCAATCCGTGCTAAATTCTCCACATGCTTATAGTCAAAAGAAAGCCTTCACCGAACATATTGTTGATGCCTTGATGCAATCTTATTGCCGGGGTTTCTGATCCACGGACACCTATGGGACCGGCGGACCGGGTCCCTTTTGGTTCGGCGGGGGGCGGAGGTTGCGCAAAGAGCAGATCGAGGCAAAGCACGCGGGCGGTTGGTCGTGCGAAGAGTAAATCGGGGCGAAGCACGTGAGCGATTTACCCAGGTTCAGGCCGCACGGATGCGTAAAACCCTACTCCTGCTTTGTGGTTTGGTATTGATTTCTAGATCGGGAGCGCGGAGTGCTACAGTACCCACCGGCGGCGAGCAGGACCGAGCGTGAGTGTGTGGAATTGCTGAACCCCCTTCTACGTTGCCCCGGGCCTCCTTTTATATGCTCAAGGGGTTACCGACATAGGGCAACGGAGGGCAAAAGTGGAAAAGTGGTGGTAGGCACAGCTAGGGGCAGTAGTAGGCACAGCTAGCTGCTACAGTGTTATCATACCTAACCCTGACGGCAGGGGACAAGGGCATTAAATGTCCGTCTGTGTCGCCTAGACAGCACCGAAAGGGACCGCTAGGGACGCCACCGTCTTGCCACGATGGTTGTCTTGTCAGCGCCTGCGTGCCACCGCACGCCCCTAGCTGCACAGCCTCCTGCCACGTGCACTTGGGAGGGGCCCCGGAGCGACACGTGGGTGGATGTGCTAGAGCACGGGCGTGGAGTGGGGGCTTGCCGCGGCAAGCGCCTTGCCGCGGTCGTCCACTTGTCGCTTCCGGGAGCTTGTCGCTCACCGGGCCTTGTCGGGGCGCGTAGCGCGCCGCGGCAAGTTCCTTGGAATGCCTTGGATGGCCTTCCCGGCAAGCGCCTCTTGCCGGGGCCTTGGGACGCTTCTGATGGCCTTCCCGGCAAGCTCCTCTTGCCGGGGTCTTGCCTTCTTCCCGGCAAGCTCCTCTTGCCGGGGTCTTGTCTTGAGTACTTTGTTCTTGAATGGTCTTCAAAGGGACCACGGAGGATCTTGGCGATGACCTGGCAGGCCTTGCCGCGGGACGCTGCGACTGCCCGTGCACAAGTTCGGGGTACTAAGGGTACCCCTACTTTAGTACACCGACAGGAGCCCCCGGGCCTGGGCCAGACACGGTGCCGAGCGCTGTTGGGTCAGGCCCAAAACAGTGCATGGGCACGCGCGGCCTAGGTCACGCTGCACGTCCCTCCGCTTCCACCACGCCCTCCCCGAACGGCACGCGTCAGATGCGGCGTTGTGGGAGAGGTCGTGGGGTTTCTTTACTCGGAAATGCGGAACGTCCGCCCCCCCCCCCTCCCCCTTTATAAGCAGGGGAAACAGGGGCAGTTGGGCCATTCGCCCGTTGCCGTTCCCAATCTCAGAAATCTCCGCCGCTTCCTCGCCTCCCCAAAGCAGAGAGAAAGAGAGAGCAGCGCTTCGCCCCCCACCGCCGCCAGCACCACCAACGCCGTCGACCCCCTCCACTGCTTCCGCCATGGCTCCGAAAGCCGACAGGGGGAAGACCGTGAAGACGACCGAGGCGCAGCGGCTCGCGGCGCTGTGGAAGACGTGGGCCGTTTTCCCCCCCAGGCTCGGTGCGAAGGAGCTGAGGGCGGACATCCGCGGAGACGCGCGCGCATCCGCGCACAAGGGTTCTCCCCGCCGCCGCCTGTAAGACTGTTCCAAACGGGTACGCCTTCTTCGCGTTGTTCTTCTATTGCGGGCTCTGCCCGCCCTTCTCTGATTTCTTCTGCGACATCATGAACACCTATGGATTCCACCTCCTCGACTTCACCCCCAACGCCGTTCTGACGATGGCAGTTTTCGCGCATCTCTGTGAAAACTTTGTCGGAGTTCTTCCCAACGTAGCCCTCTTCCGCCATTTCTTCACTCCTCGAGTAGAGAGAGGAGAGCCTCTATCCGGCGGGATCGCCTGGATCTCGAGGACCGGCAAGAAGGAGACCTATCTGGAGGGAGAGTTCCGTGGCAAGTGGGAGGAGTGGAGGGCCGATTGGTGCTGGATTGTCGAGGAGAGTCCGCAGCCTTTCACCGCCCGGCGCCAAACCCCAGTGGCGCGCGGCGACGACTGGAGAGCGACCTGGCCCCGGAGGACGACAGGCTGGAGATCGCCGTCACCAGGATCCTGCGCCTCCGGAATGCCGGGCTCACTGTCGGCGCGGTTGGCGCAGACTTCCTCCGCCGCCGCATCGCCCCCCTGCAAGAGCGGGGGAGGCCAACTTGGGAGTTCAAGAACGCGGCAGACATTATGAGGCTGCGGCCGGGCCTCAACTACAACTTCACAGTTCTGGAGCTCCACGCGATGCTGCAGGAGCTGTTCAATATGACCCCACAGCCCCGAGGTGTTCAGGTTGCCGGGGGGCGTCGTGCCTTTGTGCAACAACTCCGTGCTCGACCGCATCCGTGCAATGATGCCGGAATGCGACTCGCACGGGATTGTGCCAACCTGGCAGGAGCCTGCCGACGAGGTCGTGCAGCAGTTCTTCGACGACCTGGTGGAAGTGGCAGTTCGTGCCGACGAGAAGGACGGCCTTACCCGCGACACCACCTACGCGGAGATGGCGTGCATCGCCACCAGGCTGGAGGAGGCGGCGGAAGCCGCAGCCGCGGGCGAGTTTGGGTTCACCACCGTGGAAGCAGACGCGGCAGAAGTGGCGAGCTGTGGCGAGCAAGGGGAGCCTGCCGGCAAGGAGGGGCTTGCCGGGCAAGATGCTGAGCCAAGCGAGCCTACCAAAGATACGGGCAGCTCGCGGAAAATCGACTCCTCTTCCTCCTTGCCTCCGGACAGCCCACCAGAATCAGAGCCCCCAACGCCGCCCAGAAGGCGTCTCCGCAAGGTTGGCGATGCGGCGGAGCGGCAAACGGGTCAACAGTCGCCACGCCGCGTGACGCGCTCGACCACGGCAAACACCATTGCCGCGGGAGTGCCTCATGCTACGATGGCAACTGGAGCGGGGTCCAGCCGGACCACCACTTCGGTCCCTGTCGCTTCCCGTGCCGCGCCGACAGTCGGGGCGGGGTCTTCTCAGGCCACCACCACTGCTCCCACTAAGCGGCCAAGGGAAGCTTCTCCTCCGCCTCCTCGCTCTGGGAGTGCGCCGGGCTTTGACTTCTCTGCGCTGAGCTCCGACGAGGAGGATGAAGAAGAGTAAGCTTCTCTCGCTGCACTTGCATTTCTTTGGTTTTTGCTGTTGTTCTTGTTTCTCAATTGCTTTTCCCTGAACCTGCTCCTTTTTTAGGACTCTGGCCCAGAGAGCGGCAAAGAGAGCTAGGGCCCCGACGGTCATCATCGAGGACGAGCCCACTGCGACAACAGGTGGCGCGTCCGAGACGACCTTGCTGGAGCTGGCGACTTTCCTCCACGGCAGCCCCCAGCGTAAGTGTGTGAATTACTTTCCGCGGCGAGGCGCGCATGGGTACTTGTCTTTGCTGATATCTGCTTGTTGACTTGTGTAGGAGCAGAGCAGCCCCACCAGGAGCGTCCGGGGACAGCCCCTGGCATGCCATCTGCTACAACTACGCCGCCAAGGGGAAATTCTCTGGCAAGAGATTCTCCGGCAAGGGGCGGCTCTCCGGCAAGGGGAAGCTCTCCGCCAAGGAACGGCACCAGCATCCCCCCAGCGGCAGAGACCATGGCCGCCGAGCCCAGCGCAGGTAATCTTCTTGCTTCAAAACTTCCCCTTGGGTTCTTCTTCTCCTGATCTTCTCGAGTTCTTGCTGGATTTTGCTTGACTCTTCTCCCCTTTGCCAGCCGTCAGATCCATCCGCTGCGGAGCAGATGGAGACAGAGGTCGCCGCCGACGAAGCTGCCGGTGCTGGAGACGCCGCCGGCACTGAGGCTGCCAAGGCTGGTGCCGCAGCAACTGGCGAGGAATCTGGCGATCGTACTGACGGCCCTGGGGCCGCAGGAGCGCCAGGCGCTACGCCGACCGCCGACCCATCCGCCGAAGCCGCAGCGCCAAGTACCGAGGAGCCCCAGCCGGGCGCTTACTTGAAGGCCGGCGAAGGCGTCTTCATCAACCTCCCCTGGGCGTCAAGCTCCAGGGCGCTGGTCGAGGGGGAGGTCTTCGACGGGGAAGTGCTTGCCTCCACGGGTCTGAAGCTGGCCGACGCGCCGAGCAGCAGCAGCAACGGGCCCGAAGAGGAGCGGCTGCTGCGCAGGTTGATGTCGCTCTACCGCGCGCGACAAGCCAAGCTGGAGTCCCGCGAGGCGCTTGTCGCGAAGGCGGGAGCAGACATTGAGAAGCGCGCAGACGAGCTCGGGGGTTTCCATCGGGAAGCTCTCCGATCCCTGGCGGAGGAGCGGGAGCAGCTTGCTGAAGCAAAGAAGGCCTTTCTCCTCGAGAAGGCCGAAGCCGAAGAGCTGCAGCGACTGGCCGCCGTGAAGCTAGCCGCGGAAGAGGGTGAGCAGGCGCAGCGGAAGGTCAACCTCGACGCTCACGAGGAGGAACTTGCCGCGCGCGAGGAGAAGCTTGGCGGAGCCCTCAAGCAAGCGGAGGATGCTGCCGCCGCTGCTGAGGCCGCCAAAAAGGTGCTGGAAATAAAGGTGGTGCAGCTGGAAGCTGATCGCAAAGCATATGGCGAAGAGCTTAGCGCCGCCAAGGACTCCAACGCCGCTCTTGAGTCGAAGCTGGCCGCTTTGACCAAGGCGCTGGACGGCGCCAAGGAGCGGGAGGCGGCCCTGAAGAAGGAGGTCGATGCCGACAAGGCGTTGCTGGAAAGTGCTGCCACCACCCAAAACGCCTTTAGGGATACGGTGGAGCACTGGACGGAGAGCCTCGCGAACGCCGCCGGGGACATCGACAAGGAGCTGGCGCAGCTGGGGGTGGAGGACTTCGGGTACTCTTCCGACGAGAACCTCCAACCTAGCGCCAAGCTCACTCTGTTCTTCCAGGGCATGGCGACAGCGCTCCAGCGGCTCCGGGATAGTATCCCGAAGCGGCTGGCCGACGAGTCGCGCGAGATCTGTGCGGGAGCCCTTCAAAGGTGCTGATGAAGGTGGCCTTCCGCAATCCAGGCCTCTGCCTCCACAACGTCCTCAGATCCTTGCCGCCTGATATCGATCAGGAAGAGCTCAAGGCCCTTGTCGCACCCATTGTGGACAAGGTGAGCGGGATCAAGAGGGTTGAGGGCGACCGCATCGACTAGGCCGCCTGCTTCCTTCTTTCCTTGTCGCTGCTAGCTATGTCATAGTAAACATCTGTTAGAGCCGCGACAAGCTATTTTGTAATATAACTTTATCTTGGGTAGCCATTGCAATGTTATTCCCTTTACTTGACTCCTCCCTTTGTATGTTTTTGCCCTACGCTTTTAGGGAACTTGCCGGTGCAGGCACCCGGGCCGCGAGCGCTGAGTGCGGGACGTCAGCAGCCTGCTGGCGGTGCCGCCACCGGCAAGAAACCTTGTCGCAGCTAGCTGCAGCTCACTTAAGTTGCTGAGCGGGGCTCGAAGCAAAGTAAGGGCGCGGCTAGTTAAGCAACTAGCCGCAGCTAACTTACGTTGTTGAGCAGGCTCAAAACAATGCAAGGGCGCGGCTAGTGTAGCAACTAGCCGCAGCTCACCTAATGTTGTTGAGCGAGCTCGAAACAACGCAAGGGCGCAGCCAGCTACGAGTTGGCTCCTCCGCGCACAGGTTTCCCGTACAAAGTGCAGTCGTTCAAGGGAGATAACTTGAAATTTAAAAAATTTGGCTGCTCAAACTTTGGCAACTTAGCTTTTCTGTCGTTTGCTTCCCGGCAAGACGAAATTCTTGAACGACGCCTGGTCCATACCCTTTTCTTCTCCCTTCCCCCCCGGCAAACTTGTGGGCGAGGGAACCTTTCTTTCCTTGGAAGAAAAGAAAGAAGAGAAAATAAAGATATAGAGCCTTGCGGCTCGTTATCGCTTACCGTGGGGTTGGTGCTGCACAAATGTCAGATCATATATGCCAGAAAATAGAAAGCATAAAATCGACAAAATGTGCGGAGCACGCGAGCTTTACTTGTGCACGGGATCTGCGCCCGGCCTCATACAAAGGATTACATGCAACAGCGGCAAGACTTTGTACAAGAGGTGGTTGCCGGAATGGGTTCCGACAACCGCGCCTTACGGGTAAAACTTACGAAGATGCTCGATGCTCCAGTAATTACTCACTGGGATGCTATCTTCGGTCCCAAGGCGGACAGCGCCGGGCCCTGTGACTCGTTTCACCCGGTAAGGGCCTTCCCATTTCAGCGTCAACTTTGTATGTTTTTACCCCACGCTTTTAGGGAACTTGCCGGCGCAGGCACCAGGGCCGTGAGCGCTGAGTGCGGAACATCAGCAGGCTGCTGGCGGTGCCGCTACCGGCAAGAAACCTCGTCGCAGCTAGCTGCAGCTCACTTAAGTTGCTGAGCGGGGCTCGAAGCAAAGTAAGGGCGCGGCTAGTTAAGCAACTAGCCGCAGCTAACTTACGTTGTTGAGCAGGCTCAAAACAATGCAAGGGCGCGGCTAGTGTAGCAACTAGCCGCAGCTCAACTAATGTTGTTGAGCGAGCTCGAAACAACGCAAGGGCGCAGCCAGCTACGAGTTGGCTCCTCCGCGCACAGGTTTTCCACACAAAGTGCGGCCGTCCAGGGGAGATAACTCAAAAATTAGAGATCTGGTTACTCAGGCTTTGAGAACTTATCTGTTCCAAGATGATGAAGATCTAGCCCGCAAGAACGCCGGATCTGATTCACACAACTTCGACGCCCCCTACCTGGCGCGCCAGAGATGCCGGGGTTTCTGATCCACGGACACCTATGGGACCGGCGGACCGGGTCCCTTTTGGTTCGGCGGGGGGCGGAGGTTGCGCAAAGAGCAGATCGAGGCGAAGCACGCGGGCGGTTGGTCGTGCGAAGAGTAAATTGGGGCGAAGCACGCGAGCGATTTACCCAGGTTCGGGCCGCACGGATGCGTAAAACCCTACTCCTGCTTTGTGGTTTGGTATTGATTTCTAGCTCGGGAGCGCGGAGTGCTACACTACCCACCGGCGGTGAGCAGGACCGAGCGTGAGTGTGTGGAATTGCTGAACCCCCTTCTACGTTGCCCCGGGCCTCCTTTTATATGCTCAAGGGGTTACCGACATAGGGCAACGGAGGGCAAAAGTGGAAAAGTGGTGGTAGGCACAGCTAGGGGCAGTAGTAGGCACAGCTAGCTGCTACAGTGTTATCATACCTAACCCTAACGGCAGGGGACAAGGGCATTAAATGTCCGTCTGTGTCACCTAGACAGCACCGAAAGGGACCGCTAGGGACGCCACCGTCTTGCCATGATGGTTGTCTTGTCAGCGCCTGCGTGCCACCGCACGCCCCTAGCTGCACAGCCTCCTGCCACGTGCGCTTGGGAGGGGCCCCGGAGCGACACGTGGGTGGATGTGCTGGAGCGCGGGCGTGGAGTGGGGGCTTGCCGCGGCAAGCGCCTTGCCGCGGCCGTCGACTTGTCGCTTCCGGGAGCTTGTCGCTCACCGGGCCTTGTCGGGGCGCGTAGCGCGCCGCGGCAAGTTCCTTGGAATGCCTTGGATGGCCTTCCCGGCAAGCGCCTCTTGCCGGGGCCTTGGGACGCTTCTGATGGCCTTCCCGGCAAGCTCCTCTTGTCGGGGTCTTGCCTTCTTCCCGGCAAGCTCCTCTTGTCGGGGTCTTGTCTTGAGTACTTTGTTCTTGAATGGTCTTCAAAGGGACCACGGAGGATCTTGGCGATGACCTGGCAGGCCTTGCCGCGGGACGCTGCGACTGCCCGTGCACAAGTTCGGGGTACTAAGGGTACCCCTACTTTAGTACACCGACACTTATGAAGAAAAACTTGAGTTGAAAGTTTCTATCCGTAGAAAACTCTATGATGAGTGGGAACCAACTATTAAAATTAAAATTAAAGATCATGAGTTTTATGCTTTGTGTGATTTGGGTGCTAGTGTCTCCACTATCCCCAAAACTTTGTGTGATTTGCTAGATTTCCGCAATTTTGATGATTGCTCTCTAAACTTGCATCTTGCGGATTCTACTATTAAGAAACCTATGGGAAGGATTAATGATGTTCTTATTGTTGCAAATAGAAATTATGTGCCCGTAGATTTCATTGTTCTTGATATAGATTGCAATCCTTCTTGCCCTATTATTCTTGGTAGACCTTTCCTTAGAACGGTTGGTGCGATTATTGATATGAAGAAAGGGAATATTAGATTTCAATTTCCATTAAAAAGGGCATGGAACACTTTCCAAGAAAGAAAATAAAATTTCCATATGAAACTATCATGAGAGCCACTTATGGATTGCCTACCAAGGATGGCAATACCTAGATCTATCCTCGCTTTTATGCCTAGCTAAGGGCGTTAAACGATAGCGCTTGTTGGGAGGCAACCCAATTTTATTTTTATTCCTTGATTTTTGCTCCTGTTTAGTAATAAATAATTTATTTAGCCTCTGTTTTGGTTGTGTTTTTGTGTTTAATTAGTGTTTGTGCCAAGTAGAACCGTTGGAAAGACTTGGGGAAAGTCTTGTTGAACTTGCTGTAAAAAACAGAAACTTTAGCGATCACGAGAACTGCTGTCATTTTTATTTGGAGAGTGCTATTTAGTTAATTATTTTTGCAGCTGATTAATAGATAAATTAGTCACGTGCAGAAATTTATTTTAGAATTTTTGGGGTTCCAGATATTGCGCTAGCTACGGATTACTACAGACTGTTCTGTTTTTGACAGATTCTGTTTTTCGTGTGTTGTTTGCTTATTTTGATGAATCTATGGTTAGTAAAATAGTTTATAATCCATAGAGAAGTTGGAATACAGTAGGTTTAACACAAATACAAATAAAGAATGAGTTCATTACAGTACCTTGAAGTGGTCTTTTGTTTTCTTTCTCTAACGGAGCTCACGAGTTTTCTACTTTAAGTTTTGTGTTGTGAAGTTTTCAAGTTTTGAGTGAAATCTTTTGATGGATTATGGAACAAGGAGTGGAAAGAAGCCTAAGCTTGGGGATGCCCATGGAACCTCCAAGATAATCCAAGGACACCAAAAAGTCAAAGCTTGGGGATGCCCCGGAAGGCATCCCCTCTTTCGTCCACTTCCATCGGTAATTTACTTGGAGCTATATTTTTATTCACCAACATGGTATGTGTTTTGCTTGGAGCGTCTGGTATTATTTTTGTATTTGTGTTTTAGTATGCCACAATCATCCTTGCTGTACACACCTTTTGAGAGAGCCATACATGAATTAGAATTTGATAGAATACTTTATGTGCTTCACTTATATCTTTTGAGCTAAGTAGTTTTGCTCTATGTGCTTCACTTATATCTTTTGAGCGTTATAATTTTGCTCTATGTGCTTCACTTAGATTTTTTAGAGCACGGTGGTGGATTTGTTTTAAAGAAACTATTGATCTCTCATGCTTCACTTAAATTATTTTGAGAGTCTTAATAGCATGGTAATTTGCTTAATAATAACATGCTTGGTATTCAACATTTGTGAAACTTTCTTTTGAGTGGGTTGAATACTAAGAAAAGTTGGATGCTTGATAATTGTTTTGAGATATGGAGGTAGTAATAGCAAAGTCATGCTAGTAGAGTAATTGTGAATTTGAGAAGTGCTTGAGTTAAAGTTTGCAAGTCCCGTAGCATGCACGTATGGTAAACGTTATGCAACAAATTTGAAACATGAGGTGTTATTTGATTGTCCTCCTTATGAGTGGTGGTCGGGGACGAGCGATGGTCTTTTCCTACCAATTTATCCCCTAGGAGCATGCGCGTAGTGCCGAGGTTTTTGATGACTTGTAGATTTTTTCAATAAGTATATGAGTTCTTTATGACTAATGTTGAGTCCATGGATTATACGCACTCTCACCCTTCCATCATTGCTAGCCTCTACAGTACCGTGCATTGCCCTTTCTCACATCGAGAGTTGGTGCAAACTTCGCCGGTGCATCCAAACCCCGTGATATGATACACTCTTTCACACATAAACCTCCTTATATCTTCCTCAAAACAGCCACCATACCTACCTATTATGGCATTTCCATAGCCATTCCGAGATATATTGCCATGCAACTTTCCACCATCCAGTTTATCATGACACATCCATCATTGTCATATTGCTTAGCATGATCATGTAGTTGACATAGTATTTGTGGCAAAGCCACCGTTCATAATATTTTCATACTTGTCACTCTTGATTCATTGCATATCCCGGTACACCGCTGGAGGCATCCATATAGAGTCATACTTTGTTCTAGTATCGAGTTGTAATCTTTGAGTTGTAAATAAATAAAAGTGTGATGATCATCATTTAATAGAGCATTGTCCCAAAAAAAAGAGAAAGGCCAAAGAAAAAAAGAAGGCCCAAAAAAAGAGAAAATAAATAAAAAGGGGCAATGCTACTATTCCTTTTTACACACTTGTGCTTCAAAGTAGCACCATGTTCTTCATATAGAGAGTCTCTTGAGTTATCACTTTCATATACTAGTGGGAATTGTCATTATAGAACTTGGCTTGTATATTCCAACAATGGGCTGAAGGAAATATGCCCTAGAGGCAATAATAAAGTTATTATTTATTTCCTTATATCATGATAAATGTTTATTATTCATGCTAGAATTTTATTAACCGGAAACATAATACATGTGTGAATACATAGACAAACAGAGTGTCACTAGTATGCCTCTACTTGACTAGCTCGTTGATCAAAGATGGTTATGTTTCCTAATCATGAACAAAGATTTGTTATTTGATTAACGAGGTCACATCATTAGTTGAATGATCTGATTGACATGACCCATTCCATTAGCTTAGCACCCGATCGTTTAGTATGTTGCTATTGCTTTCTTCATGACTTATACATGTTCCTATGACTATGAGATTATGCAACTCCCGTTTGCCGGAGGAACACTTTGGGTGCTACCAAACGTCACAACGTAACTGGGTGATTATAAAGGAGCATTACAGGTGTCTCCAAAGGTAGATGTTGGGTTGGCGTATTTCGAGATTAGGATTTGTCACTCCGATTGTCGGAGAGGTATCTCTGGGCCCTCTCGGTAATGCACATCACTTAAGCCTTGCAAGCATTGCAACTAAATGAGTTAGTTGCGGGATGATGTATTACAGAATGAGTAAAGAGACTTGCCAGTAACGAGATTGAACTAGGTATTGGAATACCGACGATCGAATCTCGGGGAAGTAACATACCGATGACAAAGGGAACAACGTATGTTGTTATGCGGTCTGACCGATAAAGATCTTCGTAGAATATGTAGGAGCCAATATGGGCATCCAGGTCCCGCTCTTGCTTATTGACCGGAGACGTGTCTCAGTCATGTCTACATTGTTCTCGAACCCGTAGGGTCCGCACGCTTAAGGTTACGATGACAGTTATATTATGAGTTTATGCATTTTGATGTACCGAAGGTTGTTCGGAGTCCAGGATGTGATCACGGACATGACGAGGAGTCTCGAAATGGTCGAGACATAAAGATTGATATATTGGAACCCTATGTTTGGATATCGGAAGTGTTCCGGGTGAAATCGGGATTTTACCGGAGTACCGGGAAGGTTACCGGAACCCCCCGGGAGCTAAATGGGCCTTAGTGGGCCTTAGTGGAAAAGAGAAGGGGCTGCCCTAGATGGGCTGCGCGCCACCCTCCCTCCCCTAGTCCTATTAGGACAAGGAGAGGTGGCCGCCCCCCCTCTCTCTTTTCCCCCTCCGCGAATCCTATTCCATCTAGGATTGGGGGGGGGGGAATCCTACTCCCAGAGGGAGTAGGACTCTCCTGGCGCGCCAAGCTTGGCCGGCCAGCCTCCCCCCCTCTAGTACTTTATATACTGAGGCAGAGGCACCCTAGAACACACAAGTTGATCCACGTGATCTATTCCTTAGCGTGTGCGGTGCCCCCTGCCACCATAGTCCTCGATAATACTGTAGCGGAGTTTAGGCGAAGCCCTGCTGCTGTAGAACATCAAGATCGTCACCACGCCGTCGTGCTGACAGAACTCTTCCCCGACACTTTGCTGGATCGGAGTCCGGGGATAGTCATCGAGCTGAACGTGTGCTCGAACTCGGAGGTGCCGTAGGTTCGGTGCTTGATCGGTTGGATCGTGAAGACATACGACTACTTCCTCTACGTTGTGTCATCGCTTCCGCAGTCGGTCTGCGTTGGGTACATAGACAACACTCTCCCCTCTCGTTGCTATACATCACATGATCTTGCGTGTGCGTAGGAAAATTTTTGAAATTACTACGAAACCCTACATGGGCCTCCTCAAGTGCCCTAGGTCTTCATGAGCAAGCAAGTTGGATGCATACCCACTTAGTTTCTTTTGTTGAGCTTTCATACATTTATAGCTCTAGTGCATCTGTTGCATGGCAATCCCTACTCCTTGCATTAACATCAATTGATGGGCATCTCCATAGCCCATTGATTAGCCTCGTTGATGTGAGACTTTCTCCTTTTTTGTCTTCTCCACATAACCCCCATCATTATACTATATTCCACCCATAGTGCTATATCCATGGCTCACTCTCATGTATTGCATGAAAGTTTATGAGTTTGAAATTATTAAGGTATGAAACAATTGCTTGGCTTGTCAACGGGGTTGTGCATGATGAGAGCATTCTTGTGTGACGAAAATGGAGCATGACTAAACTATATGATTTTGTAGGGATGAACTTTCTTTGGCCATGTTACTTTAAGAAAACATAATTGCTTTGTTGGTTTGCTTGAAGTATTATTATTCTTTATGTCAATATGAATTTTTGTCTTGAATCTTCCTAATATGAAATATTCATACCACAATTAAGAGGATTTGAATTGATATGCCAAGTAGCACTCCACATCAAAAATTCTCTTTTTATCATTTACCTACTCGAGGACGAGCAGGAATTAAGCTTGGGGATGCCTGATACATCTCCAATGTATCTATAATTTCTGATTGCTCCATGCTATATTATCTACTGTTTTGGACTATATTGGGCTTTATTTTCCACTTTTATATTATTTTTGGGACTAACCTATTAACCGGAGGCCCAGCCCAGAATTGCTGTTTTTTGCCTATTTCAGTATTTCGAAGAAACGGAATATCAAACGGAGTCCAAACGGAATAAAACCTTTGGGAACATGATTTTCTCACCGAACGTGATCCAGGAGACTTGGACCCTACTCCAAGGAGTCAAAGAGGCAGTCACGAGGGTGGGAGCGCGCCCACCCTCCTAGGGCGCGCCCCCCTGCCTCGTGGGCCCCTCGGTGCTCCACTAACATACTACTTCCTCCTATATATACCTACGTACCCCCAAACGATCAGAAGGGGAGCCAAAAACCTAATTCCACTGCCGCAACTTTCTGTATCCACGAGATCCCATCTTGGGGCCTGTTCCGGAGCTCCGCCGGAGAGGGCCGTCATCACGGAGGGCTTCTACATCATCATAGCCTCTCCGATGAAGTGTGAGTAGTTTACCTCAGACCTTCGGGTCCATAGTTAGTAGCTAGAAGGCTTCTTCTCTCTTTTTGGATCTCAATACAAAGTTCTCCCCCTCTCTCGTGGAGATCTATTCGATGTAATCTTATTTTTGCGGTGTGTTTGTTGAGACCGATGAATTGTGGGTTTATGATCAAGTCTATCTATGAATAATATTTGAATCTTCTCTGAATTCTTTTATGTATGATTGGTTATCTTTGCAAGTCTCTTCGAATTATCCGTTTGGTTTGGCCAACTAGATTGGTAGTTCTTGCCATGGGAGAAGTGCTTAGCTTTGGGTTCGTCTTGCGGTGTCCTTACCCAGTGACAGAAGGGGCGGCAAGGCACGTATTGTATCATTTCCATCGAGGATAACAAGATGGGGTTTATTTCATATTGCATGAATTTATCTCTCTACATCATGTCATCTTGCTTAAAGCGTTACTCTGTTTTTAACTTAATACTCTAGATGCATGCTGGATAGCGGTCGATGAGTGGAGTAATAGTAGTAGATGCAGAATCGTTTCGGTCTACTTGTCACGGACGTGATGCCTATATACATGATCATGCCTAGATATTCTCATAACTATGCTCAATTCTGTCAATTGCTCAACAGTAATTTGTTCACCCACCGTAGAATACTTATGCTCTTGAGAGAAGCCACTAGTGAAACCTATGGCCCCC
>NW_024114535.1:0-32523 GCF_003073215.2 Triticum urartu | reverse complement strand
TTCTATAGATCCTTCTGTTAGTGTCAGGTAGCGGGACCTCATGGAATTTTTTGCTAACCACATCATCTTCTGCTAGATCTTAGGATTATAATTGTTCATCATTTCTTCCTGTGGAAGAAACTCTTCATCTTGAGAGATCGACGGAGTATATATCATATCAGATACATAGGAGTTATTGTTATATGCATGTCCATCTAATAAGCTAGATACTTTTTTTATAAAAAGTGTTTTGTTTATATACATAAATAAACAATAATAACAAGATAAACATCAAACATAATCCAAAAATCGTTATATATGTTTGCTAGCGTTTGTGACTAGATCTCTCTTTGTTGCTTCTATGGCCTTAATTACCTGTTGCAAGTGTTGACATTTTTGTGTAAATAAAAACTGGACTAAAGCATCTGCATGCTGTAAACTCGGTAGTGTAGCCACTCTGAAGGGCGCTCTAGCTAGACATATTTTAGAGTGTAGAGGGAGTATAAAGGTGAGTCTTCTCGGCTGATTTGGCATTCGCCTGTACGATATCGATACCAATTCTATCACCTCCCCTCAAACCCAGCATGCCACACCCGTATCATGCCTTGACTAACATAAAAGTAAAACCTTCCATTACCAATTGCTGCGAGCTCCCTCGTCAGCCTGCCACCAGCGCACCCATGTTCATGTTGTCAAGAAGTTCTATGGAGACGCCACGCTCTCATGGAAAATATCATTCACGACCATGCAGCCCATGTATGCTCTTCCGGTTGGGTTATCAGTTTCGTAACAGTCCACCTTTGTCTGGATTGGGAAACCCCTTCATGTTTCCTACTGTGCATTCGAAGTGTCCCCAAATTTCTTGGTCATGAATTGTCCTGTCGTGATCTCAATATATTTTTGGTTCCACTGTTGCTATCCTGACCCCCATGATTCCGATAGCTCTTGAGTTGTTTAGGTGCCTTAAATCAGTTTTGTGCAGATCATTTCTCTTATCCACGTGATAGCGTATGATTTACCTTTCATCAGCTGTCTTTCCGAAACTCTCCCCAGAACTGAAATTCAGAGCTGTTTCAGTTGATCTATCCTTGCTACTAGAATTCATAAGTAGACACATAGATCGTTATTCTTTTTTAGACAGTTTTTCTGTGTGTATGTGTCTGAGAAGTTATATACAGTGCTATTGATATAAAATGGAACTAGAAATTTATATTTAGAAAAAACGGCAGCAATATTCTATAGTAATGTACCACTAAGTTTGCCCGGGTTATAAACTTATAATACAATTTGGTGAATATATATGCTGAGACAAATAGGGGAAGTAGAGAAAAATGTTGAAGTTTGTTGCTACCCTGTGAAAAACTTATAATCAAGTAGAAGTATCACTTGATTGATAATACCATATGTTCCGTTTTACTCCCTAGCAACTCATGAGTATATATGCTGAGTGAACCACGCATGTAACATGTATATTATTCTTGATTGCTCAAGACTTAACCTTGCAGGCTAGGCTTAGTGTGGTACTTTGTTCTGTATAAATGAAGTATTTATGCAGTAGATTTCTCTTCTTGCTTCTACTGTTCTTTTATTTAAATAATGGGCTCGTGTTTTGTGTACTGTTCTACATCCTATTTTCTAACAATTGTTGATGTTTTTTTTGCTAGCTCATCTGGAATGCATATCTTTGTCAAGACCCCCACCGGCATGACAATCCGCCTCAAGGTCCACTCATCAGACATCCTGTACACCGTCAAGGCAAAGATCCAGCAGCACTACCGCCTCGTCTTTGACGGGGTGCGGCTAGAAGACAACCGTACATTGGCCCATTATGGCATCCAGCATGACTCTACGATTGACCTCCAGGAAAAGTTGCAAATCTACGTGACGAAGACGCGGGGTGGCAGGACCATCGCCCTCGAGGTCAACAGCCTAGACACCATCGGCAACGTGAAGTCCAAGATCGAAAAGATGGAGGGCTATCCCAAGGGCCAGCAATGCATCATCTTTGCCAACAAACAGCTGGAGAACGACAACCGCACCTTGGCTGACCACAACATCTGGAAGGAGTCCACCCTTCTCCTTGTCCTCCGCCCGTGTAGGCCAGCAGAAAGTAGGATAATGCAGATCTTTGTCAAGAACCTGGAAGGGAAGACCCTCACCCTTGAGGTCGGGCAATCAGACACAATCAACAGTGTCAAGGTGAAGATCTACGAGAAGGACGCCATTCCCCCTAGACAGCGGCGCATCATTTTTGCTGGCAATCAGCTGGAGGACCACCACACCCTGGCGGACTACAAAATTGACAGCAAATCTACCCTTCATTTGATGCTTCGCCTTTGTGGCTGCTGACCTGCATGGCCTGCCATTTAACAACCAGTTTTATTTCGCTGGAGCCTTCCTTCCATTAGTGGTGCATTATCAGTAAACTATCATTTTAGTACTGTACATTACTATAATACATATGTATGTATGTATATGCTCAGGTATTGTTCACAGTAGAGGTGTGGTGTGTTATCAGTGAAGCTACATAGAGTTAATGTGTTGAGTAGTTCTTTTTATCCATCTATCAAGAGTCCTGGGTCTGTATTTGTCATCAGTTGATTCAAAATACAGATTGTATGCAGTTTGACCGACAAACAGCCTCCTTTCTTTACTCATCTCTTTCCTTTCCGTATACCAGTGCAGTTAATTTATTATCCATTGTTATTAGAAGTACAATTGTGTAGAGATAAGAGGAATAAAGATAGGATTATTCAAGTAAACTACATCTTGTCTTGTACTCCAAGTTTTACCCCATATTGTACTCTATATATACAGCTATGAGAGTCTGATCAATATAATAGGAGTACAATATTCATCCATCCTATAATTTCTACATGGTACCAGAACGCTAAGTCTCATGACGCCGATTCTAGGTCACATCCATCACTTCCGCAGTGTGCCGCCCCGGTCCTCTCCCGAGGGGCGCTGCATCCAATCAATCAAAGATTTGATCGGTTATCTTAGTTATTAAGTTAGATTAGATCAATTTCAGTTTTCGAAATTCTAGTAGATTGATTATTTTTCTGTTACAAATAATCCGACGAGTCTCAAATTCAGGTTAAAGCAGTGCAGAATCAGCGGCGACTACGGCAAGACATGCGGCGGATCCGAACGAGCAGCACACACGGCCTTCCACATCGACCTCAGGTCCATCGTCACCCGCACCTACATCGACTTGCGCCCGCGGGGCAACGGCACACGCGTACTGGGTTCAATCCGATCTGCATGATGGATCTCGCGCGCTCCGCGGATCACGGGAGGGCTGTTTCTTCCGCTCCATCGACTTCACCGCTCATCCTACTACGCCGACCAGCACGCCGAAAACTATATCACGCAGATGCACCATCAAGCTTCATATACATGCACGGCACGACCAAGTGCATGCCGATGGAATCAATTGCCATACATGGGACACTCTCGTAGTAGGGCTGGAGCTGCTCTCTCTCCCGACCCCGCTCTCCCGCTAGGGTTCCTCTGCACAGCCGCCGTCCACTCCCGCCGCTGCCGGCCGCCGGGCGCGCGCCTCCCGGGCTGTCCTGCCCCCCCCCCCCCCCCCCCCCCCCCCCCCCCCCCCCCCCCCCCCCCCCCCCCCCCCCTCTCCCCTCCCGGTCCGGCCCCTACGCCGCCTCCCCACAAGGTGGCCGGGGCGACGCACCCCCTCCTCTCCCTCTCGGTCGTCCCCGTCCTGCCTCTCCTCCCCGCCGCCGCGTGCGGGCGCCCCTGGCTCTGGCTCGAGTGGTGGTGGCGGTGGCAGGACCTCCTGTCCCAGCGCGCGCGGCTCCCCTTCCCGGGGTAGGGGACGGCGGCGGTGCTGCTCGGCTGGGTGGTGGGCGAGGTGGTGGTGGTGGCCCTTGGAAACGGGGCGGCGTGGTGACAGGCGGTGGCCGGCAGCGCGCCCCCGACCCCATATGGGTCCTAGCGGGCCGGGCATTGGCGTGGCTTCGACGTCCTCTGCGTGGTGCAGAGGAGGAGCAGCTCGGACTCGAGTGTGTTGGCACCGATGGCGTGCCTTCTGCAGCGTGACGGCGGGAGCTTTACGGGTATCTGCGGACCCGGTCGGGCTTGTGGGCCCATGGGCCTCGTGTGCTCTTGCTGTCGCGTCCGGTCGGTTAGCATCGTTGACGGTGGAGGTTGGGCCCTCCCGCATGCCGACGATGCTGTTGTCTTGAGTCCCGGCTCCTCTTCTTCGTTGAGCAGGCCCCATTCGCAGTGTCGTGGTGAGACGACGCGGAAATTTCAAGACCGTTTTGGCGCATAGTGGTGGTTTGTTTGGTGGCGTGCTCCAGAGCGCCCGAGGTGAAGGTTGGGATCGGGAGGAATCCTAGTCGGCCGAGCCGACACCGACGCGGTGGTACCTGAGGGTGCTGCCGGACCTTCCTAGAGGGCGTCGGGGTACCCTTCCTCTTTCCTCGTTGCGTACTAGGGGGAAACCATTGGCAGCAACGTCGTCATCGCGCGTCCTTTATTGGAGGTGTTGAGTGGTACCAACGCCTCGGAGTATAGGAGCTTAGTGGAGGATCCTCGGTGGGCGCGGCGGTCGCGAAACTTCTTCGTTTTTTGTTGATCCGCCGGTGTCGGCATTTGTTTCTTTCCTTTTTCTCTTCCGTTTCTTTTAGGAGTGCATGTGCTGCTTCCACCCTAGCACCTATCTGATTGTATCGGTGATGTTTGCTTTGTAATACAAAGTGGGGGGAAACCCTATTTCATCAATTGCCATACATGCATGTGGCGGGTCCATAGGCATGCTACGATCAGGCTCCAACCAGACAGCATTGGCACCGAGCTTCATCGTGGCCCGGCTCCATGCGTCTCCAGCTTCATCGACCCGCACGATCTCCAGCATCGGCATCTCACGGACGCGCCGTCAAGCAGCAGCAGTTCTACGGTACATCTACTCCAACATGGATAGGTGTAGCCAGCCGAACACATATACACCGAACCGGCCTGATGCAACTGCATGGACATCTACACCACCGATCGACACGCCGCTGCGACGCCATTGCCCACTCTTCATCAACGTGGTCCTCATCACCGTCATCGTCAACACACTACTGCCACCTCGTCGACAAGATGGACACCTAGCGTTCTCTAACAGATTTTTCTGCAAGACGCCACCTCGACGACGGCAATGACCGTGTCACGACGACGGCATTGATCGCGTCATCTACGACGGCACGACTGCATCGACACGACATCACTATAGTGACGACCCTTGCACGGCCACACGGTTCTGGAAAAACCGATGTGTGCTCGATGGGTTTCCTCCGGTCCTGGCAGAACCGGTGGACTCATTGTCGATGATACCCTCTGACATCTACATGGTGCATCGTCCACGACTGCAGCTCCGTCATCTACAACATAGTGCATTTCTTTGCGCCTCCGGCTTTGTGCGGCTTCATCATCCCTGACGGCGACTACACCATCGACCACGACTACCTTGAACACGGCTACCATGATCGGCTACCTCGACATCGATATTAATAGCTTGGTATACAGTAACTCATCGGCAACAACTCTAGTCAACAGTGTCCGTATCATCACTAGCGTCCATGCCACTTCCACTGTGATTGCGGGAGAGAATAGAGGAGAGACAAGCAAGGCACCAGAAGGGAACACAATCACCGCCTTAGGTGCCGACCTATCAAAGACGCAGTTGATGATGGCACAACGAAGAAGACGGCGAAAGCACAAGACTTCAAATTCAGCCATAATCGTCCGCTTCACTACCACTACGAGTGAGGGGGAATGTTAGAAGTACAATTGTGCAGGGATAAGAGGATAAAGCTAGGATTATTTAAGCAAACTACATCTTGTCTTGTACTCCAAGTTTCACCCCATATTGTACTCTATATATACCCCTACGAGGGTCTGATCAATACAATACAATATTCATCCATCCTATAATTTCTACATCCATGTTTTCATCTATGTCAAAATAAATTTGGGGGAATCTATGCCAAAAGTTGAAGTGATGAGGATCATAACACTTCGATTGAATGTTTTTTTACAGAGATTTATTATCGCATATTTTGAACCACAGGAATGTCGCATCGAGTTGGAATCGGGACTGCAAATCAGAGTTGGAAATCAAGTTGTCCTCGCTGTTGGAGCAGCAGGAGGAGGAGGACAGCGGTAGGAGAGGACCGGGACGATGTGTGGCGCATGAGGGGCGGAGGAGGACATGGAGGCGTTGGTCAATAGGTCCCCCTTAGCCACCATAAAGCATTGGGGGCATAGTCACCTTGCTGCGAATCATGGTGGGTGGCATGGCATTGTGGATTTGGGGGGCAGCGTTTAGGGCTTGAAGGCGGATTGGGTTTTGGGGCCGATGACGGGGTATTTATAGGAGGGGAGGCTAGAGGGCCATGGAGTGGGCCATGAATGCTTGCTCGTTAGTTCTTAGAGGAGTATGTAAGGTGGGTATGTAGGGTTTAGGCATAAAGACAAGTCATAAGAGGCTGGCGGGCGAACACCGGGCAGTGAGTGGTTGTACCGAGATCGAGATGGAACCTTTTTATATGTCAAATTAAGGAAGAGAAAAGCTAGTCTCCCTAGACAGAAGTGGCGACCCAGCTAAGCCAAAGGATAGCCAGAGATGAGAGATGTACAGGAGCGCATCATGGAAAGCAGAAAATTAATGGATGCCAGACTAGAGAGATCGGCAACCACGTCTTGATATCACCAATAAGTACCCGTCCTTTAAAAAGAAGCGTATAATTTGAGATACACGCAATGCAAACGTGGCTGAAGCTGAGCGCTTGTTACACTAAGAGTATATATAAGGTCGCACTCCATCGGTGAACTGCATGCATGCGCGCGAATGATTTTTAAAATAACTATTTGCCATATTTGCTAATTGCAGTCGATTGATTTTCAATCGGCACCCAATCAAATTTTGGACCATACAATCGCATGTTTGCAAAGTTCCTACATGATTAGAGTTGAAGAGGTAGGTTTAGGGTTTTGCGTGGGGTGGCTAACATCCAGCCTCACGTCTTAATATATAGATGATCAGAATGCAATTATATACGTATATAAATATGTGTACATTTATAATATGCTAGACCCTATTTTACATGTCCCCTCAATCTGAACTATATACAAAGATTCAGATTGGTTCTAAAGCGGTCTAGCATCTGTCGAGTAGCGGATTTAGTAAATACATCCGCTCTGATCATCAGTTCAGATGAACCTGACTTCCAGTTTACCAACAGCTACTCGTTCTCTCACAAAATGGAAACCAATCTCAATGTGTTTGGTCCGAGCATAAACACTGGATTCGCCGTCAGGTAAGTTGCCCCTAAGTTATCACACCATAATATGAGTGTGCGCTGCCGTTTGACTCCATGTTCTGTGAGAACTGTGTCTATCCAAATGGCTTCGGCTGCGCCATTGGCCAATGCCTTATACTCTGCCTCGGTGCTAGACCTCGAGACTGTAGGCTGCTTCTTGGAACTCCAAGATATAAGATTGGGTCCAACAAATACAACAAAGTCATCAGTGGAACGCCTGTCGTCAACACAACCTGCCCAGTCTGCATCAGTGAATATACCGACTCCAGTAAATCTGGACTTACGAATCCGTAGTCCCGTGTCTAGCGTACCTTTGACATACCTCACAATACGCTTAACTACTTCCCAATGAACCTCCATAGGCTGAGACAGGAACTGGCACACTTTGTTCAAGGCAAAGGAGATGTCTGGACGTGTCCGATACTGAAGTGCTCCAACTACACTGCGATACCTGAAAGAATCATCGGTACTCAGCAATGCACCACTATGACGCGAGAGGCTCTCGCATGTGGCAAGAGGAGTGGAAGTGGACTTACAGTTCTCCATGTTGATGCGATGAAGGAGATCAAGTGCATACTTCTTCTGCGTCAATGTCATGCCCCCTGAATGAAAGGACGCTTCTAGTCCAAGAAATTACTCCAGTCGGCCCAAGTCTTTAATGGGAAAACTCAAAGACAAGGACTGCACAAGGCGATCCACCACAGTAGGTGTAGAACCAGCAATCACAATATCATCAACATACACCAGCATGTATATCTAGATAGCACCATGTGAAAAGAAGAAGAAGGACGCATCTGCCTTGGAGGGAACAAAACCAAGCTGTAAGAGACGCTGACATAGCCAAGCATACCAGGCACGCGGCGAATGTTTGAGCCCATACCCCTGGAGTTTGCAGACATGAGAGGGATAACGAGCATCCTCAAAACTAGGGGGCTGCTGCATGTAGACATCTTCGGCCAAAAAACCATGGAGAAAAGCATTACTCACATCAATCTGTCGAAGACTCCACCCGCGGGAGACAGCAAGAGAGAGGACCAGACGAACCGTGGCAGGCTTCACAACGGGGCTGAAAGTATCTCCATAGTCGATCCCTTGCTGTTGAGTAAAACCACGAGCAACAAGGCGAGCTTTGTGCTTGTCAACAGAACCATCTGGTCGAAGCTTGGTCTTAAAGATCCACTTGCAGCCCACAACATTAACACCAGGAGGCCGAGGCACCAACACCCATATGTGCGTATGACAAAGGGCAGCAAATTCCTTAGACATGGCGGCATGCCAAGCCGGTTCACCAAGAGCATCATGATGAGAAGTGGGTGCGGCGAAGAATGCACGCCGATGAGTGTTGTACCGCACCATGCCATTTGTGTAGGTCTTGGGCTTACGCGTATGATCGCGGTGACAGGTGACCATACTGTGCCCGGGAGCCGCATCATCGGTAGATGGTGGCGGCGAGGACGGAGACCCGACTGAAGGAAATATGCCCTAGAGGCAATAATAAAGTTATTATTTATTTCCTTATAATCATGATAAATGTTTATTATTCATGCTGGAATTGTATTAACCGGAAACATAATACATGTGTGAATACATAGACAAACAAAGTGTCACTAGTATGCCTCTAGTTGACTAGCTCGTTAATCAAAGATGGTTATGTTTCCTGACCATAAACAATGAGCTGTTATTTGATTAACGAGGTCACATCATTAGTTGAATGATCTGATTGACATGACCCATTCCACTAGCTTAGCACCCGATCGTTTAGTATGTTGCTATTGCTTTCTTCATGACTTATACATGTTCCTATGACTATGAGATTATGCAACTCCCGTTTGCCGGAGGAACACTTTGGGTGCTACCAAACGTCACAACGTAACTGGGTGATTATAAAGGAGCATTACAAGTGTCTCCAAAGGTAGATGTTGGGTTGGCGTATTTCGAGATTAGGATTTGTCACTCCGATTGTCGGGGAGGTATCTCTGGGCCCTCTCGGTAATACACATCACATAAGCCTTGCAAGCATTACAACTAATATGTTAGTTGTGAGATGATGTATTACGGAACGAGTAAAGAGACTTGCCGGTAACGAGATTGAACTAGGTATTGGATACCGACGATCGAATCTCGGGCAAGTAACATACCGATGACAAAGGGAACAACGTATGTTGTTATGCGGTCTAACCGATAAAGATCTTCGTGGAATATGTAGGAGCCAATATGGACATCCAGGTCCCGCTATTGGTTATTGACCGGAGACGTGTCTCGGTCATGTCTACATTGTTCTCGAACCCGTAGGGTCCGCACGCTTAAGGTTACGATGACAGTTATATTATGAGTTTATGCATTTTGATGTACCGAAGGTTGTTCAGAGTCCCGGATGTGATCACGGACATGACGAGGAGTCTCGAAATGGTCGAGACGTAAAGATTGATATATTGGAAGCCTATATTTGGATATCGGAAGTGTTCCGGGTGAAATCGGGATTTTACCGGGTTACCGGGAGGTTACCGGAACCCCCCGGGAGCCATATGGGCCTTCATGGGCCTTAGTGGAAAGGAGAAAGGGGCAGCCCAAGGTGGCTGCGCACCTCCCCCCTCCCCTAGTCCTATTAGGACTAGGAGAAGGTGGCCGGCCCCCCTCTCTCTCTTTCCCCCCTTGGGAATCCTAGTTGGAATAGGATTGGGGGGGAGTCCTACTCCCGGTAGGAGTAGGACTCCTCCTGCGCCCTCCTCCTGGCCGGCGCCCCCCTCCCCCTTGGCTCCTTTATATACTGAGGCAGAGGCACCCCAGAAACACACAAGTTGATCCACGTGATCTATTCCTTGGCCGTGTGCGGTGTCCCCAGCCACCATATTCCTCGATAATACTGTAGCGGAGTTTAGGCGATCTACAAGGGTACGTAGATCATACTCTCCCCTCGTTGCTATGCATCACCATGATCTTGCGTGCGCGTAGGAAAATTTTAAAATTACTACGAAACCCAACACCGACCAGTGGTGTCGCAGCTGAACGATCTTTAGCAGTAGGCGACACGGGCCGAGGAGACGCGTCGGGCTGGGCCGGACCAGGCAACGATAGAGAGCCGGGCAGAGACGGCAGTTCAGGGGACACGACTAGCAACCCGGCGACGACGGGCGAGGCGGGTCGGGCTGACCCAGGCGAGGAGGGAGAGGCAGCGGGCGACCTAGTCGGGCTCGCGGTCGCGCCAGCGGTTGAGGCAGACTGGGCCGCGGACGCGCTAGCGGGCGAGGCCGACGAGGCCGCCTCGGGAGACGTGACATGCACATCAGGGCCATGCACATCGATCATGGCGGATGCAGTGTGGCGACGGGTTCCTTGGAAGAAATTAGAGCAGCATCTGCAGAAAAGAAGTCAGGTGACAAATATGATAGGTCGTATTTCCGCACATGGACATCCAAAACCGGTTCATTAGATGGAAAAGTGAGGGCGTTCTCAATAGAAGCAATGTCAACCGAGACACCTGGGCTGGAGTAAGAGAAAACTAACTCGTCGAAAACAACATCACGAGAGATATAGATCCTACCCGAGGTGCGATCAAGACACTCATAGCCCTTATTGAGAGGGCTATAGCCAAGGAAAACACACATCTTGGAACGAAACTCCAGCTTGTGAGCATTATACTTGCGGAGACTAGGCCAGCAAGCATACCCAAAAATCCTAAGAGAGGAATAATTGGGCTGGACATGAAACAGGCGGAACAGGGGCGTGTCCTTGTTGAGAACCGGAGTGGGCATACGGTTGAGGAGATAACATGTCATAAGAAAGGCCTCATCCCAAAACCGAAGTGGGAGAGATGAATGCGCCAGTAAGGTGAGGCCGGTCTCGACCAAATGACGGTGTTTGCACTCGGCAATACCGTTCTGCTGAGATGTATGTGGACATGACACATGGTGAGAGATGCCCATGCATTGAAAATAGCGATGGAGCTTGTGGTATTCACCACCCCAGTCGGACTGAACGACCTTGATTATGCAATCCAAAAGGCGTTCGACATGAGCCTGAAAGTTATAGAAGGCTTGCTCAACATCAGACTTGTGTTTAAGCAAATAAATCCATGTGAAGCGTGTGTAGTCATCAACAAAGCTAACATAATACTTGTACCCCCCTCCCCCCGAAGACACGATAGCGGGACCCCAAACATCTGAATGAATTAATTCAAGAGGTACAGTAGTGACATGGTAAGATGTAGAATACGGTAGTTGATGACTCTTAGCAAGCTGACATGCATCACACACTAATGGTGAAGTATTTGAAGTAGAACATGGAAGGTCATGGCTCCAAACAATGGAGGTGACCACAATATTGGTAGGGTGACCTAGACATTGATGCCATTGCGAGGACGAAACTCGGACACTGGATGAAGCATGGCGAGATGACGAGGACGATGCACGAGCAAAGGGAATCGGGTAGACCCCTCCCCGACTGCTATCTTGAAGAATGATGCACCTGGTTGATTTGTCCTTAACAAAGAAAAAACGATGGTGAAACACAACAAACACGTCATTATCACAAACAAGGCGATAGACAGAAAGAAGATGATCTTTGATGTGTGGAACATGCAGGATGTTGCGCAGTTTGAGAGATGAACCGGGTAAACGAGAATGACCAATGTGTGAAATAGACAAACCTGCACCATTGTCCACTTGAACCTGGTCCTTGCCATCATAGCGCTCGTGAACCTGGAGACGTTCAAGATCACATGTCAGGTGATCCGTAGCCCCGGTGTCCAGTACCCAAGGATAGTCGATGGTGTTGGTGGAGGCCGAGTTGGCGGAGCGAGTGTTGTTGTCTTGGTCATAGCGCTTGCGATAATCATCGGCCTCATGTCCCCAGTTTTTGCAAATTTGGCACCGGGGGCGCCAGGGATTGTTGCGACGGCCACCGCCGCCATTGTTGCCGCCGTTACCCCCGCCACCTTGCCGACCATTGCCGGCGTAGGAGGGGTTGCGATCACGGCCACCGTTGCCGCCTTGGCGGCCATGCCCGGGTTGGCCGTTGCCATCGGCCGAGCGAGCCCCACCCTGTGAGGGGTAGGGCTTCGAGTAGGGAGCGCGTCCGCCCTGGCCGTAGGGGCCGGAGCGAGTCACGGCGTTGGCCGAGGGAGTCCACCCCTCCGACGCACTCTACTGAGCCTACAATGCTTCGAATGACAAGATGAGCGAGTAGAAGCTGGAGTAGGGCATAGGTGCGTTACTCACATTGAGGGAGGCGGCGATGGGGTTGTAGGCGGAGCCGAGTCCTGGGAGGATGTGATTAATGAGCTCATCATCACGAATTGGAGAGCCGGTGGCAGCCATGTTGTCAGCGAGAGCCTTCATCTTGTGCATGTACTCAGCCGTGGACATCTCCTCCTTCCTCGGCATCTGAAGTTGACGCCGGATGTGACGGACGTTGGCGCGACTCTGTGCGCCGTACATGGCACCGACGGCCGTCCATACCGCCTGCGCCATCTCATAGCTGATGAGCTGACAGGTGATGTCCTCCTCCATGGAGGTGAGAAGGAGGCCCTTGACCTTCTGATCCTGAGTCCACCAATGGTGGTACGCCGGGTTAGCGGCGGTCATCGCGACATCACCAGTCCCGACGGTGATGGTCTTGTCGGGTGCCGCCGTGGTGCCTTCCAGGTAGCCATGGAGGTTGGCGCCGGTTAAGACGGTGCCGGCGATGCCTCCCCACAGCCTGACGTTATGGTGGCCAAGGCGGACGGAGATCGCCGGAACGGCGAGGGCGGCGGGAACGGTGGCAACCGCGGGCGAGGTGATGGTGCCGACACTGTTGGAGAGCGAAAGGGCGGTGGACGACATCGCAGCGGCGTGCGGCGGCGGCGCGGAAGGGCGCCGCGCGGCGGCGGATGGATCGGGCGGCGGCGTAGGGTTCGCGCGGCGGCCTGGTGACTATCTAATACCAAGTTGAAGAGGTAGGTTTAGGGTTTTGCGTGGGGTGGCTAACATCCAGTCTCACGTCTCAATATATAGATGATCAGAATACAATTACATACATATACAAATACGTGTACATGTACAATATGCCGCCGGCTTCGCCTCACGAACCCTACGCCGCCGCCCGATCCATCCGCCACGTGTATACGTAAAATAGTGTCTCGCATATTGTACATGTACACGTATTTGTATACATACGTAATTGTATTCTGATCATCTATATATTGAGACGTGAGGATGGATGTTAGTCACCCCCTGCAAAACCCTAAACCTACCTCTTCAACTATCAGTCCTTTGGTCAGGTCCTTTTTGCCTCATTGGGTCTACCCCCACCCGTTTTCTCTTTCCTCTTTTGACTTGTTTCCTCTGTATGTTGTGTGTTGCCCGTCGTATATGAATACTCTCTCAAGTCCTTGATCATGGGAGGCTGGCATTACCGGCTCCATCCCTGCAGTTAAGGATGACTACTTATTATATACAAATATCGGTGTTAATTATGCCAATATTCACCTTTTGTAGACACTACTCAAAGCCTTCAACACCTTCACAAACTTTGTCACCATGTGATCATAATCATCACAAATAGTTAGGGGGGGTTCAGCCTATTTCACCCCTGATTGTCCAGAAACTCTAGGTCCCCCAAAAATTTCATGTGTTCCTCTGGTTGCTTTCCCATAACAAACTTATGACTAGAGAACTCTTGAGGAGAAACATATAATAAAACCCCACGAATGTGTTTTCTGCCCTGATGAGGAATCTATTTCCCATCTGTTTTTCTCCTATGTTGGAGCTAAAAATCTTTGGGCATTCATTGGTGAATATTTTAAGATTCCTGTGGGCCATGATTATGAATCGGTAGCCAGATTCTGGAGCTCTAATAACAAAAATTCAGTGTTGAATATCATAATTTCTGCTGTCCTGCGGTGTTTGTGGAAATATAGGAACTTTATCATTTTTAACAACACCATATGGATTCCAATTATTCAGGTGTGGAGGCTGATACTAAAAGACCATCAGGTTTTGGCCAGCTTTGACGCCGGAGGACAAAACACACCTGATGAACTTTGTGGATTCCCTCACAGAGTTCATTCGGAGATCTCTGCTTATCCTAGGTGGCTGATGAAGCCATAACTACTTCTCGCAAAGGACTTGTGGAGCAAGATCAAAATCTCTGAGCCGCTGGGATCGGGGGCCTTCTACTCGCAAATCGAGAAGAGGGACTTGGGCGTCAAGACTTCAACGAGCCCACTATCTACGCTGAATGGATGTTGGTCACCGGAGGCGGGTGGCCCCCGTCGAAGACCAGGCACGCTGTGCCTGAGATCTGTGATGTTGCAGTAGATTAGCAGTTGCCTTGTTGCTGTTATGTTTATCTTTTGATCTGTCTTTGGTCTTGTTATCTTAACTATATGATTGTTGAGATTGCTCACTAGGAGCTGGTGTGCGAATCTTGGTTCCGTTTGATAATGGAGCAGGTGCTGCTCCATCCATGCATAACAATGGCAGAAAAACTATAGAGGAAGAAAGCAAGCATAAAATATATAGCTGAACTGTTTAATTTCTAGGCGGTGGTCACTCATTTTCTGAGATAGAATAATTAACTAGCTACGAGAGACAGCAAATACCCCCGTGTCGTCCTCACGTAGACAGCAAATACCCCCGCGTCGTCCCTAGGGTGGCTCGGGGGAACCCTAGGAACGCCGCCGCCGCCCCCCTCTACATCACGCCCCCCCTCCCGCCGCTGCCGGATGAGTCCGCCGGGCGAAGCCCGCGTCGGAGGACGGTGGCGGCGGGGATCTCCGCTCGCTCGGTGGCCTAGGTCGCCGGCGTGAGCCCGTGGTTGTGGGAGTCTTGTCTTCGGCGTCTCCGGCCGGCGTGGCGGCTCAAGATGGCAACGGGCCTCGAAACCCGCGTCCCCGCGAGTTTTTACCCTATTAGGGGATGGGGATGGGCGTCTTTTCATCCCCGTGGGGCTGTTGTTGGGCACATTATACAACCCGACACGTTTCGTGGGTTTGCACCCGTTTCGGTAGTTCCCGAACCCAAAATCCGGCAAACCCGGCAAAATACATTTTTTACCAACCAGTGCTCCTGCGCGGCCCAACCCAAAACTACCGAGCCCCCCACCCCCTAGTGTCGAAGGCCAAACAGCCAGTATCGCCAGCTCCTTTCCCCCTCGCTCGAGCCCTCATCTCTCTCTCCCACATAATACCTAACCCTAAAGCTAGGACCCCAGGCGCCGCCTGGCTCGATCCCATCTCGCAAGATCCGCCGACCACGATCTGCGCCGGCGAGCCTCCTCCCTCCACGTCTTCTCCCCTGCCGCCGGTCTGATCTGGAGAAAGGGCGTAGCCACCGGTGACGAACTCAATGGTGGCCTCTTCACGTCCCAAGTCGGGTTGTTTTTTGTTGAAATTTGCTTTAGTTGTGCTGCTGAAATGTGCTTTTTTTGCTGTTGAAATGTTATTCCTTGTTGCCACTATGTTTGTTTAAATATTTTGATTTTCTCGTGGGTTCCCCACGGGTTTCCCGAAACCCGATGGGTTTAGGGGACGGGCGGAAAACTAGCCCCGCGCACGGTGATGGGGACGGGGACGGGTTTGCGATTTTCTCGTGGGGATGGGTTTGGGAAGGCAAAACCCGATGGGTTTCGTCCCCGTTGCCATCTGGAGTGGCGGCTGCTCGGCACGGCGTCCTCGACCTTTCGCAGGTGATGGGCTGCCGGCTGCTCGTGGCTGCCTCGATGCGACGGCGTCCCGAGGTTTCAGATCTGGCCGTGGCGGGCTCGGCCGATCTGGCCCGTTGGCTTCGGCCGGCGGTGAGGTTGGTGGTCGTGCATGGTGATGGCGCCGCCGCCGCGCATGAGGTGCTTGGGCCAGTGGGTTCGCATGCTGGCGGCGCTGGGTTCCCCCATCCTCGTCCGGCAGCGTGAGGGTGTGGAGGTAGGGTTGCTCCGGGCGAAAGCCGACGGCGCGGTGTCTGCGGATGTCGCTCTCCTCCTGGGGGCCGTTGTGGAGTTCTCCGACCTCCTCCGCTCTCGGGTCACTTTCTTCGGGTGAAAGCCCAGGACCTGCGGTGCAGGACCAGACGATGGCATGACATCGCTTCCCCTCCTGAGGGCGTCGTCTTGAAGATCGTGATTCCCTGCGTGCTTTCCCAGAGCTGGACTTGCACGACATCGCGGCAGGTGGCCGGCGATGCGCTCAGAGGTGGAGCGGTGTTTCCTCCTCCGCATCGAAGACGCCGGATCTCGGCGGCGTGGCGCAGCGGAGACTCGGCGCCCGATGCGTGTAGATGGACTCGCGCAGGAGGAGGTGGCTGTCTAGCGTCATGGTGGCGTCGATGGCAGAGTGGCCTAACGAGGTAGAAGCCTCAATATCTGCTCTGAAGACGGACCTGTGGAAGGTGGCGGCGACGACACATATGAGTGCGTCAGACCGGTTTGTGCCCCAGACCCGATATGTGGCTCGGCTGGGGCTTCCGGCTTTTGATGGTAGGTTTAGGTGAGTGGTCTGGGTATTTGGCCCAGCTAGCATCCCTTCATCATATGAATAGGAGTAGTGGCATATGTTGCCAAGATGACGGATTCAGGCATATTGTTGTAATACTTTGTAAGGTTAACGAGAATAATCAATAAAGTGGCTGTATGCATCTCCCAAATGCAGAGGCCGGGGGTCATCCTCCTTTAAAAAAAATAACTAGCTACGAGCCTCAACGGCAATATTACTAGGACTATGGGCTAGAAGGGTCAAGGACATGGCCGGCAAAGACCACAGCCCCGGACACGTCCTCCACTATATAAAACGCAAACGGGTGGTCAGCGACGAACTCCCTCTGAATCGTCTTCCCCGAATACTTCCTGACGCCAACGACAGCGGTGCAGGCCGCCGCTTTGGTGCCTTCCTCGTTCACCTCGAGGACCGCCTTGTGGAACACCTCGTCCAAACGCACGTCGCAGACACTCTTTTTCACCAGGCCGGACAGATCAGCTTCCTCCTCGCTGAACGCCTGCCGGACTCCCATACTCTCGAGCAGTTGGGCGAGGCGGCAAAAGAAGGAGAGCTTGAACTTGGGCAGCAGGAGCTTACTCACGCTCCTCGGGTACTTGGGCACGTGGTCGAGCAGGGAGCCGCCGGCCGCATCGAGAGCATCGACCATGGCGTGCAGCCCGTCACGCTCGTGGGGGAGGAACACGCACATCGCGTACCGTGCTGCGGCGACGCCGGTCTTGTAGGGGAGTTTGAGGACGTCAAAGTCTTTGTGGTAGGAGACGAAGATCTCGTGTTTTCCCGGGGCAAAGGTCATGAAGGGGACATTGATGGCCGCCGCGCCGCCCAGCCGGTGGAACTTGCGGTTCACGGTGAGGTTCTTGGGGAAACGGCTCTTCCACACGCCCTTGAAGTAGATGGCGTTTGTGAGCACGAACCTCGAATTGTCGGACAATGACCCCTCCGGCAGGATCTCCGAGATGAGATTGTTCGTTGCCGCCGCTGCCCATTCATTAATCTCCTCCCTGATCTTCTCTATATCACCCTGCATGCATGCAGGAATTTATTATATACAATTGTAATGTCGATCGAGCAAGCACCGGTGCCACAAAATGAAGACGCTGACCTTAGGGCATCTCCAGCCGTTGGCCCCTCAGGGCATCTACAAGCGCCGTCTGGGGGCGAGCCGGCGTAAAAAATGACCCTGGGGCGAGTTGGTCCCTAGCCGTCGGCCCCCAAGCGCGTATTAAAAAACAAAAAAAATGTTCGGCGAAGTTAGATAAAAACTAGTTAAATTTCGGCCAAACATGGCAAATTTCGGCAAAATTCATCCAAATATTACATTAACCTAATCTAAAAAAAGAAAGGGGCTGAAGTCGTCGCCGCCATCGTCGTCGTCGGCCTTCTCCTCCTTGACGCGGGTGCCCCTGCTGGACCCCTGCCCGGCGTCGCCATCGCGAACAGGCGGCGGCGCGTCGTCGTCGTCGTCGCTGTCGCATAAGACGACAACCCCGCCTTCCTCGTGGCCGCGTCAACGCTCCTCGAAGCGGCGTAGGGCGGCGCGCTGGCGCTCCTACTCCTTCTCCCGGCGCGCCTTCTCCATCGCAATGTAGTCCTCGCACGCCCATTCGAGGGCCGCGTCGTCCTCGTCGAACTCCGCCTTCACCGGCGCCAGCCCCGGCTCCGTCTTTGGCTTGACGAAGCGCGGAGGAGCCGACGAGGAGGAGGCGCGCCGACCGCCCTCGTTGATGATGATGCCGGCGCTGCGAGTGCGCCGGCCGAGCGGCGTCTCCGCCGCGGGCTCGGCCTTGACGCCGAGCAGCGCCGGAGAGCCGGAGGAGTGTGAAGAAGAGCGTGATGAGGAGGAAAAAGAGGAGGCACCGAACCTCCTTGGCGCCCATGGCCCGACGCGTCGGTGCTGCGCCGGGGCGGCCACCCTCGCCGGGGGGTGCGCCAACGGCAGGTCGTTGACGCCCTCGAAGTGCGTGAGCACGCCCTCGAGTGTGCGGCCGGGGACGCCCCACCAGAGGTGGCGCCCCTCGCTGTTCTGCCGGCCGCCGACCACCGGCGCGCCGTTGGTGGACGCCAAGCGCTGCTGCTGGCGGTGCTCGAAATACGCCGCCCAGGCCACGTGGTTGTCGGCGGCGTACTGGGGGAGGGAGAGCTGGGCGCCGGTGAGGGACGCGCGCACGATCTCGACCTCCTCGGCGAAGTACTTCGGCTTCGCCACGGCGTCGGGCAACGGGGGAATGGGCACTCCCCCAGCGCTGAGTCTCCACCCCGTTTGGCCGGCACGCATGTCCGGCGGCGCCGGGATGTTCGCCTGGAACAGGAGCCAGGACTCCTGTTCGTGGAGCGAACGGCGGCCGAAGCCGTTGGCCGCCGCCTTGTCTTCGGGGAAGCGTTCCGCCATGGCGAGGTGGGGCTGGGCGGGCTCGGGAGAGGTAGAGGGAGGGGCTGGGCGGCGGCGCTCGGGAGAGGCAGGGAGAGGGAGGGGCTGGACGGCGGCGAGGGGCGGGGCTGGTGTGGGCACAGGCGAGTGGAGGCCGCCGTCTTTTATAGCCGGGCCGCGCCCGTGTGTACACGTGCGAGGGAGGGGAGGCGTCGGCGCGCCGTCCCGTGAACGCGCCGCCCGTGAGGAATCAATGGCAAGGCTGACCGGCGGCAGCCTTGCCATTGATTCCCCGCGGGAACTGAGGCCGTTGGGGGAAGACGAGGCACCGAGTCGCTGACGCGGCTGGTCCGCATCTTTTTCGCGCCAAAACAGCTCGCCCCGGCGCCCCCGGGCGCCCCCCAGCCTGCCGGGTTCTGCCTGGGTCCGCCGGCGCTGTTTTCGGCCCAAGCCGGCGAAAAACGGGCTCCTGGGGGCGCGACTGGGCCGTTTTTCCGGCGCCGGCGCGAAAAAATCGCCTGGGGAGGCCTTTCTGGGGCACTACTGGACCGTTTTTTCGGCGCCGGCGCGAAAGGGAAGGCCTTCCTGAGGGCGCGGCTGGAGATGCCCTTAGCGAAGTCGACCGCGCGTATCTCGGCCTTGTAGGACTCGGCGGCGGCGTGCACGTAGGCTCGCGTCGCGTGAGTTTCATCTTCTTCTGGTGGAAGACACCGTAGGCGTAGGTGACGAGGGGCCCACCGGAGCCGGAGGTGTCGGAGGCGAGGCCGCGCACGAACCCGGCAACCTCGTCGGGGGACGAGGCGCCGAGCAGGGCGAGGAGCTCGTTCAGGGTTTTGCCTCGTGCTCCTGCCACCAGCAGGCCGAGCATGGTGTAGATGGATAGCGGCGAGAATGCGACGTTACCGTCGCCGGCGGCGAGCTTTTTTTCCAGGCCGTGCGCGAACGCCGTCAGGACGCCGGAGCCCACGGCAGGCGATGACGACGACGCGCGTGCCTTCTGGCTTGGCCTCGTCTGATCCTCCATTGTCGTCTGTCTGACACAATTGACGCTCGTGTGCGCCCGTAAGGGAAGGTGAATTAAAACGACGGGGCAAGGGTATATTACATGGTATTATTAGTCAAGATGCTAAACCCTAATAAAAATAGGTTTGGGCAGCGGACACCTTCCGATTATTGTAATTGTCAAACGAAGGGATAGGTTCCATCCGTTGGATCTCATCAAGTTAGGGAAAAAAATGATATAAAGGGTGTTTTTTTATTGATTCATAATGTAGTAGAGGTATACAATCATAATGAATACACAACCGGCTTCTACATAGTTAAGATGCACACAACCAACACAACACCCAAAGAAAATGATCACGCCGACATGACGCTATGCCTAAATAGAGAGAGAGAGAAAAAGAAAACTTAAGTAATGAAAACAACAATTGACAAAATATAACAGTGACCATCAGCACCAACCGTCTCTAGAAAACACAAAGACTATGAGAAAGGTTTTTCAAAAGCGGCGCCTTCAGAAAAGGAATGACGTACATGTGTCGCCATCCCAGATCCAACCACCAAAGGTCATATCATGGTTTTCACCTTGAATATCAATTCTGAGCAAAATCCGAGCAATGGCATCATCAAGGTAACGACGCAAGGAATGCCGCCATTGTCAGGTATAACCAATTAGGGTTTGACCAGAGTTTTCACCCTGGAGCTCAAGACTGTACTCGAGAAGTATCACCTAGTCGAAGTCAAATAATATTGTCTCCTCCACTTGCCTTGGTCCCAATAATTGCATATATGCACACGGTCCTTATGGCGAGCAATGACCACGTTCGTACAGGTAGGACGGCGAGACTCGACAAGAGCCACTCATTACCATCCGAAGAAAACTTGACAAGGAGAAAGGACATCGACACTGCCAAATCCTGAGTTCTGGACACTTCGGAGGCCTGTATCATCCTCACAAATGGCAGTCGGTGCTGATCTGCATGAGACGACAGCACCACTCGTCGCCAGTATCTCTGTCGTCCTCACTTGTGGGCGTAGATCATACAATTTAAGTCCTCTCAGGTGACAACCGTTTGGCAGAAAACCGCCCAACAACATGTTGGCCAGATTCATGGCACCACCTGACCTTGCATCCGAGCCTGGGTGGAAGACCACCATGATCGCGCCTCCCAGCAGCTCTCTCAACAATCTACCCGCCCTACATATTTTGAGATATCGGGTTATTAGTCGTTAACAATTTTTCTTGCTCTTTTTCTAATATATTACTGCAACGAATGCTACATCCACGAAAAGGCATGTAGAGGAGGGAGGGGCCCACCCCCATGAAAATCAGGGAGATGAGAGAATTTAGAGGAAGATTGCGTAACACACTTCGTAAGGTTTTGTAGGTCTAAAATTTATGTATTACTGTCCTAGCAATTCTAGTCTCTTGGGTCTTGTCAGTTGTTCTACTCTTCATAGTGAGCATTTGCGTGTGCACCTTGAGAGGGGAGGTTAAGGACCATGGTCCACCCGAACCCCATGGTCACAGTCGGTGCAGTTTGATCTACTACCATGGACCACCCAAACCCCATGAACCCCATGGGCCATAGGGTTCTTCCTAGTCAGCTGTTGTGTGGTGCTGGTGGGCCCTAGTTGGCCGGATGGGCTAGTTTCACCGGCCGGTAATATGGCATGTGGGTTGTTTCCACCTGTCTTGGTTGCAACACTCTATGGGCAGAGCCTGGTGCAGGCATCATAGATTCCGAACGACGAGCTGTTCGGTGAGTGTCTGAGTCATGGGTCGGCTTGAGATGATATCATAACCCACAAGGAGGTGGGGTGGTAATGCTGGAGGCATCAATACGACCTGATCCAACGCCTCGCATGACTACCACAAGCCATACAAAGGGTCCGGAAGTACTTCTAGTTGAAACAACATCAACATAAGGGGTGGCAGGGGCGCCGCTGACAAGGGCTACAACTAGTTTGAAATGTTTCCGATTAGGTCTCCTTGGCCACTTCTAGATTGTTTACAAGCTCCCCACCCCAAGCAGCACCACCACTATTGCGCTTCTTGTGTAAGGTAGAGGGGCACGCTACAATTGACCTACCATACCATACACCAGTGCCCCAACTCTAAATGATGGGTCACGCTGTTCGTGGAGATCCCGCAGCGGCAACGGTGTCGAGGTTGGCAGGATGAGCGGCATTCTATGTACCGTGCCGATGGCGGCGGGTCTTGGCGGTATGGTACAGCTGAGTCTCGATGGCAGATGCATCTGGATGGATGAGCGTAGGGTGGTGGTGCCGTTGGGCGTCGTGGTGGCATCGAC
The DNA here is from genome assembly GCF_003073215.2 of Triticum urartu. Classification (NCBI taxonomy): domain Eukaryota; kingdom Viridiplantae; phylum Streptophyta; class Magnoliopsida; order Poales; family Poaceae; genus Triticum; species Triticum urartu. The sequence goes on along the minus strand of NW_024114535.1, from coordinate 10,056 downwards.
GGATGGCCGGACTGGCAAGGATAATGCAGATCTCTTCCGTGAAGATGGGTCATCGGTTCGATGGTGGTGGCGGCTTCTAAAACATGTACATGTGGTGCATGCCTTAGGTTTCCTGCTCCGGCTGTAGGTTGCATGTTCTCATCACACATTTGTTGAATAATGAATAAAGATGATTGTATGTATCAATTGATGCAGAGGTTAGGGGTTTTAACTTTTAACCTCCTTTTCCAAAATAGAAAATTAACTTAGTAGTAGAGGAACCAGAGGGGACCGGCATGTGGTCCAACTCCCAAACATGGATCTCTTAGTGCTCTGTACCCCTCAAAACAGATCCTTCCCATATGTTTGAAGAGCAAAGAGTTGAGATTACCGCTGAAGAAAATCGACATGGTGTTTGCAGAAGCTGTAGTGTACTCTTGAATGTACATAGGTTATTTTGTAGGGAATCCCTAAGTCTCTCCGCAAGAATATTAAAACATTGATCTGATGAAAAGTGAAAAGTGACGCTGCAACCATAACGTTATTTCACAGTGATCAATGAAATTTCTCTCTTCGGGGTGGAACCAGTGCTGTGATCGGCGTGTGTTGCATCAACCCAAAACCAAGTAACAACAAATCACTACAAATCGTACGGTGAGAGCACCAATGACCACACTTGCTTGCATCGCCAGTCTATATATCATCATGTTACTCGCGGCAATATCTCTCAGGTCATGATGGGATGACCATCGATATTTTAACGACACAAAAACATACAGAGGGGCCAAATAAAGCTTGAAATAGCAACAGAAAATATATAGTCGATTTGTTTAGTTTCTTGACGATTATCTGTTGAATATATGGTTTGTGCATGTATATTGTATAGTCCGGCCCACCTCCTAATCATTGTACAGTTGAGGTTATGGCCCACCTTGTACTCCATATATACGTGCGCTATGCACCGATCAATACATCGAGTTGCATTGCTAAAATATTCGTTTCCAACATGGTATCATACCTACGATCCTAACCCTAACTCCTGCCGCCGCCGCCGCGATCCCATCGCCGCCGCCGCCGCCGCGCCGCCGCCCCCCTGTGTGCCGCCGCCGCCTCGCGCTTCCGCCCGCACCCGCAGCGCCGCCACCCGCGCCGCGCCGCCAGCCCTCCCGCCGCGCCGCTTCACCACGCGCCGCCGCCCTCCCCTCTCGGCCATGGCCTCCCCCGGTTACACCGGTACCACCCGCAGCTGCCGCACCAACCCCTTCGACGGCCCCGATCCCGTCGTCATCCGTGATCTCAATATCCTCGCTCGGGTTCCCATCATTCTCGATCAACTCACCTCCACCTACTATGCCTGGAAGACGTACTTCTCCCTTGTGTTCCGTGAGTACAATCTCCGGGATCACATCGATGGCTCCGTGGACTCCCGCTTCATGGAGGACGATGAGGAGTGGACGTCCATCGACGCCACTCTGATCTGCTGGTTCTACACCACCATCTCGAAGGACCTCTTTCACATGGTGGTCTCCGCCGATGCTGACGCTCACGCCGTCTGGACTAAGCTCAACGGCCTCTTCACCGACAACGTGCTCCAACGCAAGGTTTTCTTGCACGGCGAGATTTTTGGGTGCCAGCAGCTTGACTCGTCGGTCGACGATTATTGTATGCGCCTCAAGAAGCTTGTCGACGAGCTCCGTGACCTCGGTGAGAAGGTCTCCGACGAGCTCCGCCTCAGCACTCTCATCGCCGGCCTGAACGAAGACTTCGGGAACGCCGCCTCCAACATCCCTCTCATCACCAACCCGACCTTCCCCAAGATCGTCGCGTACCTGAAGCTGGAGGAGAAGAGGATCCGGATGTCGCGCGCCCGGGCCACCCATACGGCTCTCACTGCCGGAACCCGTGGCGGTGCGCCGCCTACCGCTCCGGCTCCCCCGCCGCGGCCCGCCCAGGGGCCCCTCCACGTGCAGCCGCCGCCCGGGTTCCCATATCCCGCGCTACCGCAGGCCCCTCCGCCGCCCCCCGCCGAGCAGCAGCAGCGCCAGGGCGGGCGTCGCGGCCGAGGTGGCCGCAAGCAGTAGCAGCAGCCGCCAGCTGCCCATGGCGGGGCGCCGCGCCAGCCGCAGCACCCGCTCCCGTCGGCGCCCTGGCAGGCCGGCCAGAACCCCTGGACGGGGATTGTTCACGCATACTCCATGCCCATACCGCGCGCCCCCGTCCCCGGTGTTTTTGGCGCCCGCCCGGCCCCTCATCAGGCTTTGTACGCGGCCCCTCAGGCGTATCCGCCGGCGCCGCTCTACGGTCCCTCGGCGGCCTATGGGCTGCCTCCGGCCGATGGGCTCGTGGCGCCGCCGCCACAGCCTCTGCCGTCGGCCCCGGCCCTCCCGCCGGCACCATGGGACCCCGCGTTGCTAGCGGCCCTCCACACCGCCCCCACGCCACAGCAGTACACCGGCGGTGGCGACTGGTACATGGACACCGGAGCCACGGCTCACATGGCCGCCAACCCCGGTAACCTTCTTACCGCTCACCCTGTTCACACTGCTGCTCGCATTACCGTGGGCGACGGTTCTTCCATGCCCATCACTCATGTCGGCCATGCTTCTTTTCCTTCTAACTCCGTTCCATTACATCTTTCTAACGTACTCGTTTAACACGACATCATTAAAAATCTTGTTTCTGTTCGTTCTCTTACACATGAAAATCATGTCACCGTTGAATTTGACATGTTTGGCTTTTCTGTTAAGGATGCCCGTACTCGGATGGTGCTCCACCGATGTGACAGCCCCGACGATCTCTACCCGGTCCACTCCTCCACATCCTCCGTCGCTGCACCCATGGCGCTTTCCGCTGGAGTGGACCTTTGGCATGCTCGTGTCGGTCATCCCAACCCCGCCACCCATCGTCATATTCTTCGCAGTTTTTCATTCACGTGTAATAAGATCGACGATCACACTTGTCATGCTTGTCGTCTCGGCAAACGTACTCGTTTACCCTTTAGCACTTCCTCGCATGTTGCTTCATACCCCTTTGAGTTAATTCATAGTGATCTTTGGACCTCTCCTGTTGCAAGTAACACGGGCTATCTCTATTATCTTGTTATCCTTGATGATTTTTCGCACTATGTGTGGACCTTCCCGTTGCGGCGAAAGTCGGATTCTGTTGCCACTCTCACCGCATTCTACTCCTATGTCTCCACGCAGTTTAGTCGCCCCATTCATGCGTTGCAAACAGACAACGGGAAGGAGTTCGATAATCTTGCAATCTGCAACCTTCTCGCCACACACGGCACAATTTTTCGTCTCACTTGCCCGTACACTTCGCAACAAAATGGCCGCACTGAGCGCGTGCTTCGCACTCTTAATGACTGCGTTCGCACCCTCTTCTTTCACGCCAACGTGCCACCAGGTTTCTGGCCTGACGCGCTCGCCACCGCATCACTACTCCTCAACATCCATCCCTGTCGCACTCGCGGGAATTTTGCTCCTCATCATCTTCTGTTCGGCACGCCACCTTCCTACACCGAGCTTCGCATTTTCGGTTGCTTGTGCTACCCTAGCATCGCTTCCACTACTTCTCATAAGCTCGCACCACGGTCCGTGGCCTGTATTTTTCTTGGCTATCCCCCCAACACCAAAGGCTACCGCTACTATGATCCTATCTCACATCGGGTCATCACTTCCCGACACGTTTACTTTGATGAGATGGTTTTTCCGTTTCAGCAGGTACCTTCGGATGTTGTGGCCTTGCCCGCTCCTGGTGACGGCCGCTCGGGCGCTTCTCGCGGGCCGCCTCCTGGCTTTGAGGGTGCCTCCCGTGCCCCGGGTCGAGTTCCTCCCCGGCCGGTTTCCTTCGGGGCTGCACCCCTCCCGGCGCCTGCGACGCCCCCTGCGCCACCATCGGCGCGGGCCTCCTCGGCGCCCCCCGCGCCCTCGCCGGTGGCCTCGCCCGCAGCGGCCTTCCCCACGCCCTCGCTGGCGGCCTGCCCCGCACCCTCGCCGGCGGCCTCGCCCGCGGCCTCACCCGCGGTCTCACCCGCGGCATCAGTGGCGGCGGGCTCTTCTTCGTCCTCGCCCGTCGCCCCTGAGTCGCTGCCCCGCCCGATGACTCGCTCTCGGGCCGGTACCTTCCGCCCGAGTACGTGGTACACTAGCGATGAGTATCTTCTCGCTGCTTCCGTCTCCGAGCCGTCCCCTCTCCCATCGTCAGCTCGAGCCGCCCTTCGGGACCCTCATTGGCTCGCTGCGATGCAGGAAGAGTTCGATGCGCTCCAACGGAACCGCACCTGGCAGCTTGTCCCTCGGCCACCTCGTGCCAACATCATCACGGGCAAGTGGGTCTTTCGGCATAAGACTCGTCCCGATGGGAATCTCGAGCGCTACAAAGCTCGCTGGGTGGTTCGAGACTTTCGGCAACGTGCGGGCGTGGACTTCACCGACACTTTTGCTCCGGTTGTTAAACCGGGCACGATCCGCAGCGTGCTTCAGCTGGCCGTCTCCCGAGCTTGGCCCATGCATCAGTTGGACGTCTCCAATGCCTCCTTGCACTGCCACCTCGCCGAGCAGGTGTTCTGTGAGCAGCCCACCGGCTTCGTTGACGCCACACATCCGGACCATGTGTGCTTGCTCTCCCGTTCTCTTTATGGGTTGAAGCAGGCGCCTCGGGCCTGGTACCAGCGCATCGCTGCCTTCCTGCAGACGCTCGGATTTACATCGACCCGCTCTGACGCGTCCCTCTTCGTGTACTATCATGGGGTTGACACGACCTACTTGTTGCTCTACGTCGACGACATCATCCTGACGGCTTCCACTATCGCGCTTCTCCAGCGGCTTACTGCTCGTCTTCGCGATGAGTTTGCCCTGAAGGACTTGGGGCCCCTCCACTACTTCCTCGGCATTGAGGTGGTTCGACGACCAGATGGGTTCTTTTTGCACCAGCAGCGTTACGCCCATGAGCTTCTCAATCGTGCCGGCATGCTTAACTTCAAGCCCGCTCCCACGCCTGTTGACACCAAGGCCAAGGTTTCAGCTCTGGAGGGCTCTCTCGCATCCGACGCGGCCTTCTATCGCTCCATTGTGGGTGCCTTGCAGTACCTCACTCTGACGCGCCCCGACTTGTAGTATGTTGTTCAGCAGGTCTGTCTTCACATGCATGCTCCGCGCACTACACCACAACACCAATGTAATGGCATGCAATCTGCCGGGAGAAAGCTCTTAAGAGGGCAGAGAAACTACCAGGATAGTAGTTCTCCCGGCAGATAGAACTGCCACAAGAACGGCTGCCGGGGATTTGTTCTCCCGGCAGTTAGATTATTCCCGGCAGTTTATCTGCCCTAGCTTATATATCTGCCGGCAGTTTGCTTTCTCCCGGCGGACTGTTTGCGCCAAAGGAAATACAGTTACCGACAATGTTACTGCCAGTACAAGCATGTTGACCCGGCAGATAGAATGCCAAATCATTGTGTTTAACTAGCAAAAACTGTTTTACGTATGCAGCATATACCTAATTAAGAATCCATTTTGGCAATCAGGTAGATCTCACATCTTAGACATACACTTCAATCGAAGTTACACATAGGCCTCATCAAAAACCTTAAATTTCCTTCAATATAAACATAACATGCCAGATACATATGTTTCTGGATACATACATATAGGAAACAACCATACATAAGGACTTGTGCTGGCACAAAATAGTACGGATGTTTCTAGATGTGCCACACAACCAAAATGAGAATCCAGTGGCTTGTGTACCAAAACAACCACCAAAATAAGCAGAACTTGCCAATGTCTCCAGCTTCAACAAACTAGGTGCACTACATTATCACTACACCAACTTAATTGTATGTCCTCCAAACCTTCAGCCGCTGTAGAACTTCCAAACCGTCAACCGCTTGTATGTAGATCTTGCAATCCTCCATCAACTTGTGTATCTTTGGAAAACCTGCAACAGACCGGAAACTCAAAATGGAGCTCTCATAGAACGATAAACCTGTTGTATCATAAACATGCAACTAGTAATGGAAGCACAAGACAGCACAATAAAAATGCAATCTTTATATCACATAAGGACAAGTGTTCTAATGCAAATAGCAGAAGTCAATAGACATTTCTTCAGGACATCAACTAAACATAGTCCAGGCACTTTGCAAGGAGGCTCCAGGCCAAGCATTTTTCAGCAAGGACTTCTATCCAAACATCAATAGTCCTGCTCAGTTTTTAAAAAGGACGTCAAGGGCTCCAAACTGCTCAGGCTCTGTTTGGGTGAATAGTATATGTAAAATTGTAGTATTCGAAAACTACAGTTTCTAAACCTCTAGCTGCAAAATACCAGAGTTTGTGAAAACCATAATATTATACAGTATTTGCAAAATCATGAGACGTATCGCAGATGCAATATTTACGACAGTATTTTAAACTAAATCACGTGAGCTTGCACAGCCAGCCACTGATACAACAAAATATGTGTACATGTGCCCTTCACCTTTCCACCATATATCTACCTGACGTGTTGTGTAAATTTCAGAAACAATTAAGCTAGACAAACTTACCAATTGTTGATTATTATAATCAAAGAAACAGACTAGTCCTGCTTCTGGACAGTTTGTCATTATTATAGCAATCAATGAAAGTCAATCAAGGCCTTTAACAGTTCAGGCAGTGTGTAGCAACATAAAAACAAGGCTATTCAGGCAGTGTATAACAACAATCCAGTCAGTGTATAACTGTCGCCGCTGGAGATTCCCCGTAGAGGGGCGTCCTCTTTGGTAACCTAAAAAGCCTTGAGCATGGCTATTCAGTGCCGTTCTCAGTTCTTACGCCTGCAAACAGTAACAACTACTCCCTCCGTCCCATAATGTAAGACAGCTTTTTAACACTAGTGTAGTGTCAAAAAACATCTTACATTATGGGACAGAGGGAGTAGCAACTAGCTAGCTAGAAAAAAGTGAGTTCTATGCATGTGCATGGCTGTCTGATGATGATCCATAATCCATAATCAACAAAATTGCTGTAAGTAACTAATAAGGATGGTCCTTGAAGGATGCCACCTGAAGAAAATGTTAGCCCAAAACTACTGGCGAGTAACTAGCTCTCTGTCTTGTACAATCTAGCAGAGGACTAAATAGCAGCCAGCTGCACACTTGCTGCGGCAACACACAAGAACAGAGGAACTCACACAGTAGCAGTTGTGTGCTACTAACTATTTATGCTTAAGCATTCTAGCAAAACACATACACGTATATGTAGTAGTACTACACTTGAGGCTTGGCTGGATAGAAATGAAATGGCCCTGATTTACAATGAAGGAGCACGGCTCCTTTTATAGGGGATTACAAACTGCCTATTGCAGTTGTACGTGAATGTGAGGTAGCTACCTAGAAGCTTGCTGCTGCCAGCTCAATGCACTAAAGCTTGAAAAGTCTAGTTCAGCTCAACCTTTTCAACTAGGGAAAGCGAACTATTGCTTAGCTGCTTCTCCTCCTCAGCCTTTTCACAAGATAAAGTCTAATGCTATTTAGCTACTTCTCCTCCTCAGCCTTTTCACAAGATAAAGTCCAATGCTATTTAGCTACTTCTCCTCCTCAGCCTTTTTGATCGGAGAAAGCCTAGCAAACGACTCCCACTAGACTGGGTTGATCAACAGAAAACACTATCAGAATCAGATCAGGTGTTGCCGCTTTTCAACTATCCCTGTGTCACATACCTGCTTTGATTGCCCTCATCATCCCACATGCAAGGTCCCATAGCAGAAGCAGAAAAATCTTTTTGGAGCCGCTGTTATCAGTGACAGTGTTATGTATGGACCAGATGCATATATCCTTGACAACTTCAGTATCAGAAGATTTGGCAAAGAACGAGATTTAAATGTACTATACCTTTCTTAGAACATGTTCTCCACCTACACTAGGTGCCTTCCCAGAAGCAAGCATTATTTGGTTAGATGCATCTATGCCCATGACTCAAGCACCACCAAAAGATGGTTCATTCTGCATAGCACGGTAAAGAAATTACAAGAATGACACAATTAAACTTGGAAATAAAGGAATCCAACCAGAATCCAACTGCAAAATTGCTGGAAGAAATATGTTGGCAACGGACAGCAGTTTCAAACAAACAGATAGATAATCCACGAGAATTAGCAGTCCAAATTATGAAGGTCTTTTGACACTAGCTATGCATCAAGTGCCACTTTGCATTCACAAAAGGCATGAAAACCAGACTGCTAACATACGCATGGGGTCAGATCATGTTCCTATGTTAAGATCAAACATTTTCATGAGCAAATAAGGCAGGTACTTATTATGCGTCTTAATATTCTGTTCAACCTCCTAAACCATAACATGCAAACAAAACAAGGTTTTTACGTGTTATTATTTGAAACAAAATAATCATAGTTGACAAACATTTTTCAATTTACAGATCTAACAAAAGTTGGGCCAGAATCATGAATTCCTTGCCCAACCCAATTTCTACTTTGATGTTGCTATTACTAAAGTGACCATATGTTTCAGGTCAGACAAGATACCAGGCAGCAATTATTAGTAAAACATGCAGTACATAGTGTAGGCTGAATGTTTACAGCTGAAAATAGCACTTTGTAACAAGTATTTACCAGTAAAACAAAGCGGCAACTATTTCTAGAGCTATAGTTTGCACTGACTGAGGCTGACTTCTTCCATCAGAGTGCTCTGCTATTTTCCTCAAAGCAGAGGAAGAAGATTTGGCAGATGTGCTCATGTGTGTTACAAATCATTGGAAAAATTGAAAGAACAGTAAAGAATACAAGAGAACGGGAAGCACCAGGACCATACCTCGCGCTCGAAGTACAAAAGGGGGAGGTCGGAGGAGCACGGACGAAGGACGATAGGCTGGAGAGCATGATGGTCGGTGGCGCAAACCCTAGGAGAGACGGTGCTGCCCGGGGAGAAAGCATGGAAGGAGAGGCGACATCTGGGCGGCGCTGGGGATGGGCGGAGGGCGAACGAGATCTGCGTAGGAGGGTACTTGACGGCGACGGAGGAGGGTGCTCGGCGGCGGCGGTGGTCCGAGAGGACAGCTGCTGCGATGGGTGGTCAAGGGCGGCTGGGGTCGGGCAGTGGTGGGTGCTCGGCGTCGTCTCGTGTTGGCGGCGGCTAGGGTTGGAGCAGATGGTGATTTGGGCTAGATCTGGGGCGGCCGCTAAGTCTCTGGAGCGAAGTATTTGGGCTCTCGTGCGCTCTCCGCGCTGGCGCGCCTTTGGGCCCAATTATTTCGTTCTCGCGCCATTAACGCCTCCCGGCAGATAATGGGCCAAGGTTTAGTTCTGCCGGCAGATGGAGTGACCTAAATGGTGGATATCAACGCCGGCAGTATGTATGCCATTATTGCTCAACTTCTACCGGCAGTTATTCTGTCTGCAAGTACTTGTGTCGGCAGTTAAGAGATCCCCGGCAGTTGGTTTGCCCTTATATAGATATTTCTCCCGGCAGTTAATTGCTCCCAATCAAGTGTTGTGGTGTAGTGGCGTGACTCTCACTGGACCTTGGTGAAGCGTATCCTCCGTTACATACGCGGCACTACGTCCATGGGACTTACACTGACGGCCTCCGCCTCTACCGACCTTGTCAACTACTCTGATGCGGACTGGGCTGGCTGCCCGGACACACGGCGCTCCACTTCGGGGTACTGTGTCTACCTTGGGCCATCTCTGATCTCTTGGTCTTCCAAGCGACAGCCCACAGTCTCTCGCTCGAGTGCCGAGGCAGAGTATCGGGCAGTGGCTAACGCCGTTGCCGAATGCTCTTGGCTTCGTCAGCTGCTCCAGGAGTTACTTTGTGATGTTCACAAGGCCACACTCGTCTACTGCGACAACGTCTCCGCCGTGTACCTCTCCGCCAACCCGGTCCATCATCGACGAATGAAGCACATTGAGCTCGACATACACTTTGTTCGTGAGCAGGTGGCCCTTGGGCGCATCCGGGTCCTCCACGTCCTGACGGCGCAACAGTTTGCCGATATTATGACAAAAGGACTGCCTACTTCTGTTTTCGAGGAGTTCAGGTCCAGTCTTTGCGTATCCGGTGACGCTTCGACTGCG
>NW_024114533.1:0-49028 GCF_003073215.2 Triticum urartu | reverse complement strand
GAAGCCGAGGAGCACTACATTACAAAAATCGGACATTATTCCTACAGGTACACAAGATTTGGAGAAGAACCCGCCTTGCAATGCCGAACAATCTGCGCGCCGGACTCGTCGTCATTGAAGCCTGGTTCGGGGGCTACTGAGGGAGTCCTGGATTAGGGGGTGTTCGGGTAGCCGGACTATACCTTCAGCCGGACTCCTGGACTATGAAGATACAAGATTGAAGACTTCGTCCCGTGTCCGGATGGGACTTTCATTGGCGTGGAAGGCAAGCTTGGCGATGCGGATATTCAAGATCTCCCACCATTGTAACCGACTCTATGTAACCCTAACCCTATCCGATGTCTATATAAACCGGAGGGTTGTAGTCCGTAGGCAATCAACTTCATATACAACAATCATACCATAGGCTAGCTTCTAGGGTTTAGCCTCCTTGATCTCGTGGTAGATCTACTCTTGTACTACCCATATCATCAATATTAATCAAGCAGGACGTAGGGTTTTACCTCAATCAAGAGGGCCCGAACCTGGGTAAAACATCATGTTCCCTGCCTTCTGTTACCATCCGGCCTTGACGCACAGTTCGGGACCCCCTACCCGAGATCCGCCGGTTTTGACACCGACAGATGCCGTGTGCCAAGGACATCAAAGGTATAAGAAGTTTCCTTGGTCATGCCGGTTTTTATTGGAGGTTCATTAAGGACTTCTCAAAAAAATTCCGGCCTCTGACTAACCTATTACAGAAAGATATTCCTTTTGTCTTTGATGATGATTGTGTAGAAGCATTTGAAATACTTAAGAAAGCCTTGATTTCTACACCTATTGTTCAGCCACCTGATTGGAATTTACCCTTTGAAATCATGTGTGATGCTAGTGACTATGTTGTAGGTGCTGTTCTAGGACAAAGAGTTGATAAAAAATTAAATGTTATTCAATATGCTAGTAAAAATCTAGACAATGCCCAGAGAAATTATGCTACTACTGAAAAGGAATTCTTAGCAGTTGTATTTGCTTGTGATAAGTTCAGACCTTATATTGTTGATTCTAAAGTAACTATTCACACTGATCATGCTGCTATTAAATATCTTATGGAAAATAAAGATGCTAAACCTAGACTTATTAGATGGGTTCTCCCGCTACAAGAATTTGATTTGCATATTATTGATAGAAAGGGAGCTGAGAATCCCGTTGCTGACAACTTGTCTAGGTTAGAGAATGTTCTTGATGACCCACTACCTATTGATGATAGCTTTCCCGATGAACAAATAAATGTCATAAATGCTTCTCGTACTGCTCCATGGTATGCTGATTATGCTAATTACATTGTTGCTAAATTTATACCACCTAGTTTCACATACCAGCAAAAGAAAAAGTTTTTCTATGATTTAAGACATTACTTCTGGGATGACCCACACCTTTATAAAGAAGGAGTAGATGGTGTTATTAGATGTTGTATACCCAAGCATGAACTAGAACAGATCCTACGCAAGTGTCACTCCGAAGCTTATAGAGGACACCGTGCTGGAGATAGAACTGCACATAAGGTATTGCAATCCGGTTTTTATTGTTCTACTCTCTTCAAGGATGCCGTAAGTTTATCTTATCTTGTGATGAATGTCAAAGAATTGGTAATATTAGTATACATCAAGAAATGCCTATGAATTATTCACTCATTATTGAACCATTTGATGTTTAGGTATTTGATTATATGGGACCTTTTCCTTCCTCTAATGGGTATACACATATTTTAGTTGCTGTTGATTACGTTACTAAGTGGGTAGAAGCTATTCCAACTAGTAGTGCTGATCATAAAACCTCTATTAAGATGCTTAAAGAAGTTATTTTTCCGAGGTTTGGAGTCCCTAGATATTTAATGACTGATGGTGTTTCACATTTCATTCATGGTGCCAAATGCTTGCTAAGTATGATGTTAATCATAGAATTGCATCTCCATATCATCCACAGTCTAGTGGTCAAGTAGAATTGAGTAACAGGGAGCTCAAATTAATTTTGCAAAAGACTGTTATTAGGTCTAGAAAGAATTGGTCCAAAAAACTTGATGATGCATTATGGGCTTATAGAACTGCATATAAAAATCCTATGTGTATGTCTCCGTATAAAATGGTTTATGGAAAAGCATATCACTTACCTCTTGAATTAGAACATAAGGCATATTGGGCCATTAAAGAGCTCAATTATGATTTCAAACTTGCCGGTGAGAAGAGGCTTTTTGACATTAGCTCACTTGATGAATGGAGAACCCAGTCCTACGAAAATGCCAAGCTGTTTAAAGAAAAAGTTAAAAGATGGCATGATAAAAGGATACAAAAATGTGAGTTTAATTTAGGTGATTATGTATTGCTATACAACTCTCGTTTAATATTTTTGCAGGCAAACTTCTCTCTAAATGGGAAGGTCCTTACGTCATCGAGGAGGTCTATTGTTCTGGTGCCATAAAAATCAACAACTTCGAAGGCACAAATCCGAGAGTGGTGAACGGCCAAAGAATCAAACATTATATCTCAGGTAATCCTATAAATGTTGAAACCAATGTTATTGAAACCGTAACCCCGAAGGAATACATAAGAGACACTTTCCAGAACATTTCGGACTCCGAAAAGGAATAGGTATGTGGTACGGTAAGTAAACCGACTCCAAAACAATTCTAATGGCAATTTTTCTCCGTTTTGGAATATTTAAGAAAACATGAAAATAAGAAGAAGACCGGAAAGGACACGAGGGTGGAGGGCGTGCCCTACCCCCTGGGCGCGCCCCCTGCCTCGTGGGCACCTCGTGTGCTCCCTGGACTCCGTTTTCTTACATGATACTTCTTTTGGTCGGTAAAAATTCATTATATAATCTCCTGAAGGTTTTGACCACCGTATCACGCAAATATCTCATGTCTTTGTTTCGAGTTGTCCTACTGCAGATTTGAGCAACATGTCGTCCCAGGATTCGGAAGGAGAAAGCTATGTGGCTGATTACCTTGCAGATCCTAAGGTCTATGGGGATGTGGAGCATTGCGGTTGTACTACGGAAGAAGAAGAGGACTATGAACCTAAGGGAAAGGCGGAGGCGAGCTCAGGTGAAGATGAAGTCCCATTACCTCAACCTGGGGACATGCATGTGGAGTTCAAAAAGTCAAGATTCCCGGATAGAGTAAAGAAACCTAAGATCAAGTTTATCCCTTTTTGCCTCTTGAAGGAAAACAAGCAGGAATTATGCAAAAAGATACTAAGCCTGGAGCAGGAGATCGATGACCCGAGGGATCAAAATTCTGTCCTCAAGTGCAAATTAAGGAAGAAGCCTACCCCCTCGACAACGCCATCATCTTCTTCATCAACAAAGAAGAACTGAGCATCGGGTATGGACACTCCCCTAGGCAACTGCCAAGCTTGGGGGAGTGCCCCGGTATCGTATCACCATCACTTTTATCTTTACCATTTTTCATAGTTCTATCCTTTTGATAATATCTTGATCTAATAGAATAAAGTTTTAGTATGATCTAGTTGTGAGTTTTGCTTTATGATCTTCTTATGTAATCGAGTCCGTGAGCTATATATAATAAAGATTAGTGTTGAGTCAAGGGCTTGATTATTTTTCTATGATCTTGAGAGAATAAAATAAAAGAGAATAACTAGAAATAAATAAAGAGATCATATGGATCTTATGGAGAGTAATGAGCTCACATATAAAGAGTGATGAATAAAAGTTGTCGAGAGTTGACAAACATAGTTTTGGTCATCATTGCAATTAATAGGAAGTAATAAAGAAAGAGAGGTTCACATATAAATATACTATCTTGGACATCTTTTATAATTGTGAGAACTCATTAAAGTATGATATGCTAAAGAGTTGACGTTTGACAAGGAAGGCATTGTAATGGGTTATGTTTTCTTACAGCTGAGATAAATTTTCTATTGTCATGGATCATCCAACATGTTGAGCTTGCCTTTCCCTCTCTTGCTAGCCAATTTCTTTGCACCAAGTAGAGATACTACTTGTCCTTCCAAATATCCCTAAACCCAGTTTTGCCATGAGAGTACACCATATCTACCTATGGATTGAGTAAGATCCATCAAATAAGTTGTCATCGGTGCATGCAATAAAAATTGCTCTCTAAATATGTATGATCTATTAATGTGGAGAAAATAAGCTTTATACGATCTTGTGATGTGGAAGAAATAAAAGCGACGGACTGCATAATAAAGGTCCATATCACAAGTGGCAATATAAAGTGACGTTCTTTTGCATTAAGATTTTGTGCATCCAACCGTAAAAGCGCATGACAACCTCTGCTTCCCTCTGTGAAGGGCCTATCTTTTTACTTTTATCCTCTACCTTATATAAGAGTCATGGTGATATTCACCTTTCCTTTTTACATTTTATCCCTTGGCAAGCACAATGTGTTGGAAAGATCCTGATATATATAGCTAATTGAATGTAAGTTTTCATGAACTATTATTGTTGACATTACCCTTGAGGTAAAAAGTTGGGAGGCAAAACTATAAGCCCCTATCTTTCTCTGTGTCTGATTAAAACTTCATACCCATAAATATTGCGTGAGTGTTAGCAATTGTGAAAGACTAAATGATAGTTGAGTATGTGGACTTGCTGAAAAGCTCTTATATTAACTCTTTCCTATGTTATGATAAATTGCAATTGCCTCAATGACCGAGATTAGAGTTTGTTGGTTCTCAATGAAGTTTATGATTCATACTTGAAATTGTGATTGAATTGTTACTTTAGCATAAGAGATCATATGACAATATATATATATATGTTGCTGTTCTAAGAATGATCATGATGCCCTCATGTCTGTATTTTACTTTATCGACACCTCTATCTCTAAACATGTGGACATATTTTTCGATATCGGCTTTCACTTGAGGACAAGCGAGGTCTAAGCTTGGGGGAGTTGATACGTCCATTTTGCATCATGCTTTTATATCGATATTTATTGCATTATGGGCTGTTATTACACATTATGTTACAATACTTATGCCTATTCTCTCTTATTTTACAAGGTTTACATGAAGAGGGAGAATGCCGACAGCTGGAATTCTGGGCTGGAAAAGGAGCAAATATTATAGACCTATTCTGCACAGCCCCAAAAGTCCTGAAACTTCACAGAAGTCATTTTTGGAATTAATAAAAAATAATAGAGAAAGAATCCACCAGAGGGGGCCCACACCCTGGCCACGAGGGTTGGGGGCGTGCCCTACCCCCCTGGGCGCGCACTGCCTCATGGGCCCCCTAGTGGCCCTCTGATGCCCATCTTCTGCTACATGAGGTCTTTTGTCCGAGAAAAAAAATCATAAGCAAGCTCACGGGACGAAACTCCGTCGCCACGAGGCGGAACCTTGGCGGAACCAATCTAGGGCTCCGGCAGAGCTGTTCTGCCGAGGAAACTTCCCACCGGGAGGGGGAAATCATCACCATCGTCATCAACAATGATCCTCTCATCGGGAGGGGGTCAATATCCATCAACATCTTCACCGCAACCATCTCATCTCAAACCCTAGTTCATCTCTTGTATCCAATCTTTGTATCCAAACCTCAGATTGGTACCTGTGGGTTGCTAGTAGTGTTGATTACTCCTTGTAGTTGATGCTAGTTGGTTTACTTGGTGGAAGATCATATGTTCAGATCCATTATGCATATTAATACCCCTCTGATTATGAACATGAATATGCTTTGTGAGTAGTTACGTTTGTTCCTGAGGACATGGGAGAAGTCTTTCTGTTAGTAGTCATGTGAATTTGGTATTCGTTCGATATTTTGATGAGATGTATGTTGTCTCTCCTCTAGTGGTGTTATGTGAACGTCGACTACATGACACTTCACCATTATTTGGGCCTAGAGGAAGGCATTGGGAAGTAATAAGTAGATGATGGGTTGCTAGAGTGACAGAAGCTTAAACCCTAGTTTATGCGTTGCTTCGTAAGGGGCTGATTTGGATCCATATGTTTCATGCTATGGTTAGTTTTACCTTAATACTTCTGTTGTAGTAGCGGATGCTTGTAATGGGGGTTAATCATAAGTGGGATGCTTGTCCAAGTAAGGATAGTACCCAAGCACCGGTCCACCCACATATCAAATTATGAAAGTACCGAACGTGAACCATATGAGCATGATGAAAACTAGCTTGACGATAATTCCCATGTATCCTCGGGAGTGCTTTCCTTCATATAAGAGTTTGTACAGGCTTGTCCTTTGCTACAAAAAGGATTGGGCCATATTTCTACACCTTATTTACTTTTATTACTTGCTACTCGTTACAAATTACCTTATCACAAAACTATCTGTTACCGATAATTTCAGTGCTTGCAGAGAATACCTTACTGAAAACTTCTTATCATTTCCTTCTGCTCCTCGTTGGGTTCGACACTCTTAATTATCGAAAAGGCTACGATAGATACCCTACACTTGTGGGTCATCACCCTTCATGGATTTGATTGGTCCAAATCCAATTTCCAAACAGTGGAGGAGGACGAACCGGCAAGGGATGAGTCGCAACCATCCAGTCAACCCGGCCAAGATTCATGAACCGGCTCCAGTTTATCATCTACTATGTGCGAGAGTAAAAAATAGTATTATCCTTTTGGGCTCCAAGTGCCTTGTAATAGGCTAACTTAAAACTTCATGTTCTGCTTATGCCATCGTGCATATTGTGCTGCGTACAATACTTTTATCCATCATGTGAAGATATGCTTTACATCCTTTACAATATCAGTAGTGTTGAATCTGTTCCTACATGCAATATATGAAAATTGTCCTGGCGGTTTATCGTCGGACGGGTCATAACGCCCAATACACAACCAAGGAAACCAACATAGTTGTATAACTAAGGCTGGATGCAAGAATAATCAACATGAAATATATCATTCCTATGATATTGAATTATATTGGTGTCTTACCACAGGGTGGGTCATAATATCTTGCATACGACCATTAATATTGAAAGAAGAGACATAGATAAACCTGTTATGAATTTTAACTTTGAAACACAACGGCAATATCATACCTGTGATTTTGAATTTGCACTGACGGTTCATGTGACCCGAACAGTAAGGGTGATAACCCAGTCTTTTAGAAGCCAACACTTCCCCATGTATGATAATTGTCATACACTGGCGACTTATCATCAAAAACCAAGACGGGTTAAATTGAAACCATACTTATACTTAGATCTAGACGAAAAAGCTGCAGAATAAAAAACAAAGATTGTTTTTCAAAAACTTAAGCCAAATAAAAAGAGAAATTTAATGGCTTCTGATTCGAATACAATTAGCAAACCGGACCAAATGGGTTAAGCTAGGATTCGAATATGATCATGTAGCCCCCAATGGCTTTGGCGTTGCGGCGATCAAGAGGGTACCGACAACTATGTTCTCTTTGGTTCGAATACGACCTATGTTTGAACAGGAAGCCCCCAAATGACCTTGAGAATTTTTTAACGACTCTGATTCGAATACAATCAAAGTCGGACCCAAAAGGGGTTAAGCTATGATTCGAATACGATCAAGAAGCCCCCTAGTGAGTTTGGCATTGTACCGATCAAGAGGGTACCGATAGCTACGTTCTCTTTGGTTCGAATACGACCTATGTTTGAACAGGAAGCCCCCTAGTGATCATATGGTTTAACGGCTAGATTCGAATACGATCATGAGCCGGACCAAAGGGTTAAGCTGAATTTGAACACAATCAGCCCCCAATTGGTCATTTGGAAATTATAATGATGAAGACATATGATTATTGAGGATAAAAAGGACAAAGGTCCTGCTTTATTACTTATCATAATATATACAACGTCAAAGTATGTACATCATGAGAGCCGGTGGCTCAAGTATAGTAAGGCCGAAGACGAGCGATATTCCACGGCCGGCGGGTCTCTTCCTCCGACTTACGTGAGTCTTTGTGCTCTCGAACATCGATAAGGTAGTATGACCCGTTGTTCAAGTTCCTGCTGACCACAAAAGCTCCTTCCCAAGGTGGGGATAACTTGTGTGCATCGGTTTGATCCTGGATGAGCCGGAGCACCAAGTCACCTTCCTGAAAGGTTCTGGACTTAACTCGACGGCTGTGATAACAATGCAGGTCCTGTTGGTACATCGCCGAACGGGCTGTTGCTAAGTCACGCTCTTCATCTAACAGGTCAAGTGCATCCTGACGGGCTTGTTCGTTATTAGTTTCAACGTAAGCCGCCACGCAGGGCGAGTCATGACGGATGTCACTAGGCGGGACTGCCTCTGCTCCGTAAACCATGAAGAAAGGCGTATAACCCGTAGACCTGTTAGGGGTAGTATTGATGCTCCATATCACATAGGGTAACTCCTCCACCCAACAACCCAACGTCTGTTGTAAAGGAACCATAAGCCGGGGCTTGAGACCTCCCAAGATTTCCTGATTAGCTCTTTCAGCTTGACCATTGGACTTGGGGTGAGCTACTGATGAAACATCAAGCCAGATATGCTCACGCTGGCAGAATTCCTCCATAGCACCCTTGGACAGATTAGTACCATTGTTAGTTATAATGCTGTGTGGAAAGCCAAAACGAAAGACACCTTTTTCATGAATTGAACCGTTGTGGCTGCATCACACTTACTAACCGGCTTTGCCTCAACCCACTTTGTGAATTTGTCAACTGCCACCAAAAGGTGTGTCTTTTTATCTTTGGATCTTTTGAAAGGTCCAACCATGTCGAGCTCCCAGACTACAAAGGGCCAAGTAATTGGAATCATCCGCAATTCTTGAGCTGGCACGTGTGCCCGTCATGAGAATTTCTGGCAACCATCACATTTACTGACCAGATCCTCCGCATCGGCGTGAGCCGTCAGCCAGTAAAAGCCATGACAGAAGGCTTTGGCTGCAAGGGACTTTGAACCGGCATGATGGCCACAATCTCCTTCATGGATTTCACGAAGAATTTCTTGACCTTCCTCAGGAGAGACACAGTGTTGAAATGCCCCTGTGACACTGCGATCATGCAACTCACCATTGGCAATTGTCATTGATTTAGACCGCCGGGTTATCTGTCTAGCCAAGGTTTCATCCTTAGGCAACTCGCCCCGGGTCATATAAGCCAAATAAGGCACCGTCCAATTTGGGATGATGTGAAGAGCCACCACCAATTGTGCTTCCAGGTCTGGAACAGCCAAGTCTTCCTCCATAGGCAACTTGACAGAAGGGTTATGTAGAACATCTAAGAAAGTGTTAGGTGGCACCGGCTTACGCTGAGACCCCAGGCGGCTTAAAGCATCAGCCGCTTCATTCTTTCTGCGATCAATGTGTTCCACTTGGTAACCCTTGAAGTGTCCAGCAATGGCATCAACTTCACGGCGATAAGCCGCCATGAGAGGATCTTTGGAATCCCACTTGCCTGATACTTGTTGAGCCACGAAATCTGAGTCGCCAAAGCACCTTACCCGGCTCAAGCGCATCTCCTTAGCCATCCGAAGACCATGGAGCAAGGCCTCATACTCAGGTGCATTGTTAGTACAGGGAAACATCAACCGTAGCACATAACAAAATTTTTCACCTCGAGGGGAAGCTAAAACAACTCCAGCCCCTGAGCCCTTTAATTGCCTGGACCCATCAAAATGAATAGTCCAATATGTGTTGTCCGACTTCTCTTCAGGCATCTGCAGCTCTTTCCAATCGTTGATGAAATCCACCAGTGCTTGAGACTTGATAGCAGTGTGTGGCACATACTTTAAGTCATGAGGCCCAAGCTCAATGGCCCACTTAGGGACTCGTCCTGTGGCTTCTCTATTTTGACTGATATCTCCTAAAGGAGCAGAACTAACCACAGTGATGGGATGACCCTAAAAATATTGCTTAAGCTTCCGGCTCGCCATGAACACCCCATAAACAAGTTTCTGCCAATGTGGGTATCTCTGTTTGGACTCAATAAGCACCTCACTGACGTAGTAAACCGGCCATTGAACCGGATATTCCTTGCCAGCCTCTTTGCGCTCTACTACAATGGCCACACTGCAGCATGTGTGTTAGTAGCCACATATAATAATAATGGCTCCTTATCAATAGGAGCAGCAAGGATCGGCGGCTCAGCGAGCTGTCTCTTCAGATCTTCAAAGACGGCGTTAGCAACATCACTCCAAACAAAATCGTCTGTCTTCTTCATCATTTGATACAGCGGTGTGGCCTTCTCACCTAACCAGCTTATGAACCGGCTTAAAGCAGCAATACGACCCGCCAAACGCTGAACATCATTGATGCACGCCGGCTTAGCCAAAGAAGTGATTGTTTTGATCTTCTCCGGGTTAGCCTCGATGCCTCTGTTAGAAACCAGAAAACTCAAAAGCTTGCCCGCTGGTACTCCAAAAACGCACTTGGCCAGGTTAAGCATCATCTTGTAGACCCGGAGGTTATCAAAGGTTTCCTTCAGATCATCTATCAAGGTCTCCTTCTCTCTGGACTTCACCACAATATCGTCCACATAAGCATGAACATTGCGCCCAATCTGATTGTGAAGACAGTTCTGCACACATCGCTGATAAGTCGCCTGGGCACTCTTAAGCCCAAAAGGTATAGACACATAGCAGAAGGCTCCAAACGGAGTAATAAAAGCCGTCTTCGACTGGTCCTTAACTGCCATCTTGATCTAATGATAACCAGAATAAGCATCCAAAAAGCTCAAACACTCACAACCCGCCGTAGCATCAATGATTTGATCAATACGGGGGAGAGCGAAAGGATCAGCCGGACAAGCCTTGTTTAAGTCCGTGTAATCCGCACATACGCCAGGTGCCGTTCTTTTTAAGCATGAGCACCGGGTTAGCCAACCACTCTGGATGAAAAACTTCAATAATGAACCCGGCCGCCAAGAGCCGGGCCACTTCCTCACCAATGGCCTTGTGCCTCTCCTCATTGACCCGCCGAAGAAACTGCTTTACCGGCTTAAATTTTGGATCTATATTTAGAGTGTGCTCAGCGAGTTCTCTCGGTACACCCGGCATGTCAGAAGGTTTCCATGCAAAGATGTCCCGGTTCTCACGGATGAACTCGATGAGCGTGCTTTCCTATTTGGGATCTAGATTAGCACTGATACTAAACTGCTTAGATGAGTCACCTGGAACAAAATCGACAAGCTTGGTGTCATCAGCCGACTTAAACTTCAGCACCGGCTCATGTTTTGTAGTTGGCTTTTTCAAAGATGTCATGTCTGCCGGGTCAACATTGTCCTTGTAGAACTTCAACTCCTCTGTTGCACAAACAGATTCAGCGTAAGCAACATCACCTTCCTCACATTCCAAGGCTATCTTCCGACTCCCATGCACTATGATGGTGCCCTTATGACCTAGCATTTTAAGCTGCAAATAAATATAACACGGCCGTGCCATGAACTTGGCATAAACCGGTCGTCCAAATAGGGCGTGATACAAGCTCTTGATTTTGACCACCTCAAAAGTTAACTTCTCGGCCCTAGAATCATGCTCATCTCCAAAGGCTACTTCTAGTTCATTCTTACCCACTCGGTACACCGACTTACCAGGCACCACTCCATGGAAAACAATGTTGGATGTCTTAAGATTTTTGTCAGTCAACCCCATGCGACGGAAAGTCTCATAATAGAGGATGTTGATGCTACTACCTCCGTCCATGAGTACTTTAGTGAATTTATATCCACCAACCTGTGGTGCCACCACCAATGCCAGGTGACCTGATACGTCTCCAACGTATCTATAATTTTTGATTGTTCCATGCTATTGTATATTCTGTTTTGGATGTTTAATGGGCTTATTTATACACTTATATATTATTTTTGGGACTAACCTATTAACCGGAGGCCCATCCCAAATTGCTATTTTTTGCCTATTTCAGTGTTTCGTAGAAAAAGAACATCAAACGGAATGAAACCTTCGGGAGCGTGATTTTTGGAACAAACGTGATCCAAAGGACTTGGAGTGGACGTCAAGTAATCAACGAGGAGGCCACAAGGCAGGGGGCACGCCTACCCCCCCTGGGCGCGCCCTCCACCCTCGTGGGCCCCTCGTGGCTCCACCGACCTACTTCTTCTTCCTATATATATATACCTACGTACCCCCAAACCATCATAGAGCACCACGAAAACCTAAATCCACCGCCGCAACCTTCTGTACCCGTGAGATCCCATCTTGGGGCCTTTTCCGGCGCTCCGCTGGAGGGGGCATTGATCACGGAGGGCTTCTACATCAACACCATAGCCTCTCCGATGATATGTGAGTAGTTTACCTCAGACCTTCGGGTCCATAGTTATTAGCTAGATGGCTTCTTCTCTCTCTTTGGATCTCAATACAAAGTTCTCCTCAATTCTCTTGGAGATCTATTCGATGTAATCTTCTTTTGCGTGTTTGTTGCGATCCGATGAATTGTGGGTTTATGATCAAGATTATTTATGAACAATATTTGAATCTTCTCTGAATTCTTTTATGTATGATTGGTTATCTTTGCAAGTGTCTTTGAATTATCAGTTTTGTTTGGCCTACTAGATTGATCTTTCTTGCAATGGGAGAAGTGCTTAGCTTTTGGTTCAATCTTGCGGTGCTCGATCCCAGTGACAGTAGGGGAAACGACACGTATTGTATTGTTGCCATCAAGAATAAAAAGATGGGGTTTATATCATATTGCATGAGTTTATCCCTCTACATCATGTCATCTTGCTTCAAGCGTTACCCCGTTCTTATGAACTTAATACTCCAGATGCATGCTGGATAGCGGTCAATGTATGGAGTAATAGTAGTAGATGCAGGCAGGAGTCGATCTACTTGTCACGGACTTGATGCCTATATACATGATCATACCTAGATATTCTCATAACTATGCTCAATTCTATCAATTGCTTGACAGTAATTTGTTCACCCACCGTAATACTTATGCTATCTTGAGAGAAGCCACTAGTGAAACCTATGGCCCCCAGGTCTATTTTTCATCATACAAGTTTCCAATATATTTTATTTTGCAATCTTTACTTTCAATTTATATCATAAAAATACCAAAAATATTTATCTTATTATTATTATCTCTATCAGATCTCACTCTTGCAAGTGGCCGTGAAGGGATTGACAACCCCTTTACCGCGTTGGTTGCGAGGTTCTTATTTGTTTGTGTAGGTATGAGGTGACTCGCGCGTGGTCTCCTACTGGATTGATACCTTGGTTCTCAAAACTGAGGGAAATACTTACGCTGCTTTGTTGCATCACCCTTTCCTCTTCAAGGGAAAACCAACGCATCCTCAAGAGGTAGCATGACCCAGATTGTTAACCCGGGAGGGTGATCTTCCCTACTCTATAGAATAGGCTGCTCAGACCATCTCAAATAACGAGGGACTGCCGGCTCAACAGCATTCACAGCCCTCTTATGAAGCTTCTGGTCCCGTCTGCACAAACTGGTGGTGAACACATGACACAGTCCACTATTCAACTGCTTTGGATTGCTTTGATATCCAGATTGTTGTTGCTGCTGACCTCCCTGGCCAGATTGCTGATTATAGCCACCTTGATTTCCTTGAGAGCTTTGAAAGTTGGTATTTGAACCGCCGCCCAGGCCATGAAAACCGCCGCCACCTGAGCCGCCATCCGGCCCATGATTGCTATTGAACATGTTAGAGTTCATGAAAGCCTTCATGATCGTACAGTCCTTCCATAGGTGAGTGGCTGGTTTCTGCTGAGTACCGTGCCTTGGACAAGGCTCATTAAATAGCTGCTCAAGAGTGGGACCTGAGCCGCCGGACCAAGGAGGTGGCCTCCCCTTACCTCACTGATTGTTGCCCTGTGCATTGGTGTTAGCCACAAACTCCGAGCTATCGTTAGCCTTACGCTTATTATTGCCTCCTTGATTCGCCGAGTTATGCTGATGACCCTTGGCATTGTCGTTCTTCTTCCCCTTCCCTGTCTTCTCATCGTCAGACTCGGGATCCTTGGTACTATCAGAGTCGGTGTACTTGACTAGAGCCGCCATTAGCTGGCCCATGTCATTACAATCGCGCTTGAGACGCCCTAGCTTCTGTTTTAGAGGCGTAAAACGACATTTTTTCTCCAACATTAAGACTGTAGAGCCGGCATCCATCTTATCAGATAAATGTATTATGGCTTTGACCCGGCGCACCCAATGGGTCGTGGACTCGCCTTCCTCTTGTTTACAATTAGTCAAATCCACAATTGACATGGGCTGCTTGCATGTGTCTTTCAAATTCTGAATAAATCGGGCTTTTAATTCTGCCCATGAACCAATGGAATTGGGTGGCAGCCCCTTCAACCAAGTGCGGGCCGTTCCATCCAACATCATGGTGAAGTACTTGTCCATTGCCGCATCACTAACGTCCAGCAGTTCCATGGCCATCTCATAGCTTTCAATCCATGCCCCTGGCTGTAAATCGGCCGTGTAATAGGCACCTTTCGAGGCCCCTTGAAATCCTTGGGCAAACTCTTAGTACGCAGAGCCGGTACCAAGCAAGGGACACCTCCAGTCCTTGTGATCACGCCTGCCTCAATAGAGGTCGTCGGATGAACCAGAAAAGACTGGTGAGCCGCCCGCTGAGCCGCCTGCTCAGCTGCCTGTTTAGCCGCCCGCTCAACCTCTTGGCGAATCATGTCCTGGTCAACCAAGTTAGGAGCTCCATCACACGTCGGGTCATGCCCGCACGGCTGGTCATGATGCCGGGCGTTGCTTGAAACGGCTGCTGAATCTATCTGCCTGCTATAACTCGGGCTCCGGCTTGGGCGAGGGGTCGAATGAATCCTGTCTTGACTATAAGAATATGCCTCCTGCTGCGCCAGAGCCGTCTAAAGAAGTTCTCTGACCCTTTGGTTTTCAATCACCGTCGGAGAGTCACCCTCAGCTGGGAGAGCCACCAATCGCACCGCCGCAGCGATCATGTTTTCCAAAGGGCTAGAATAATGACCCGGTGGTGTTGGTACATAAGGAGGTGGAGCAGTATTCATACAAGGAGGTTCCATCACCCGTGGTTGAACCGGCGCCCCAGCCCCGGGCGTTGCAACCCGGTTTACCTCCGGCGGGTTACTGGGGCCTGCACTGGGTGTGCGGAAGAGGTTTCTAGGATCATAAGTCAAAGGCAGACGAGATTGAGCCTTCTGATGTCTTCTCCTCATCACCTCATTTGATGCGTTCAGATCCATCGTAAGCTGGAAAGCCTCTGATTGAATCTGCTGAGCTCGAGCATCCAAAGCCGCTCGCTCCGCGGCCATCCTTACGTCCTCCGCTGCTAGGTTGTCCTTGGCTTGTGCTACCTCCTCATGTAACCGTGCCACTTCTGCATCATGCTGGGCCTGATCCGCTGGGTTAAGCACGACAGTTAACAGGGATGTCATCCTATCCATGAGATCCATCAGTACCTGAGCCGGCGCGCGTGCAGGGCCTCCTGCCCTAGTCGCCGCTGACCCGGGGGTTATCGCTGCCGCAGTTGTAGAGTTTTGAACGGGCTGCGTGCCAGTCATGAAGATCCCTGCCCTGTTTGGCGGCTCAAAGGGGTCCGGAATACTGCTTCCATCGGAACATCCCCCAAGCCCACCGTCTTGCAGTTGATACAATGAATCTGTCTCACCTGTGTATGACCCACCGTCAGAGTAGATGGCCGTCTCCCCGCCAGACACAGATCCTTCAGAAAATTCTCCTCCATGGATGCATCCCATGAAGGCACGCTTCATGGCGGGCTGAGTCCGGGTGGGTCTCGGGCACTGAGCCATCTCGATGATGTTGGTGCAGATGTCCAGCTCAAGGCCCGGCTCGCCGATCTAGCCGATGAAGACGTGGATTCCGCCAAAGGGGACCCGGTACCCATACTCAATTGAGCTGGCGTCGGGGCCCCAGCCTGCGCCATCGATGTAAAGCTTGCCGCGACGACTCTTGGTCATCCGACCCACAATGTGTCCCTTGATCCCTTCGAGGATGCCCTTCAAGAACTCAAATCCACCATGCGCAGGCCCCACGGTGGGCGCCAACTGTCCTAGAATTGTCACGGGAGATGTCCTAGTGAAATGACTTAATCGTGGAGCCATCGCAACTAGGAAGCTTAAAGGGGTTAAACAGGACAAAGGACACGAGGAGTTTATACTGGTTTGGCCCCTTGCGGTGAAGGTAGAAGGCCTAATCCAGTTTGAGGTGGTATTGCTAGGGTTTCGATGACCAGGGAGCGAATACACTTAACCTGGGTCTCGATCTGTTGTTTCTTGCCCTGAACTGCCGCCGGGTCGTCCCTTTATATACAGAGGCTGACACCCGGCATCTCATAGAATCCCGGCCGGCTCATAAACAGTGTCCAGCTCGGTCTCTAACTATTCCTGCCTCACAATACAAGTTATGCATACATGGTGGTTTATCTCTACGGGCCTTGAGTCACCTTTGGGTCTTGGGCCCTTAACTGAACCACCATCTTCCAGAGCTATCTTGGGCTTCATGAATCGCCATAGGTATAACCCGTCCCCTCCTGGGCGGGTCATACCTAATAGTTATAGCCCCAACAGCCGACCTTCAGATGGTCGACGATGAAGAGGCGGTGCAGGATGATGCAGAACCTTCAAGGCGTCAGGAAGAAAATTAACTTATAATCAACATAAGCTAGGCGGCTTATCAGGCCGGGTTACATCTCCAAAGAACACTTTGATCTAAAGGTCGCCTGGGCTTATTTGAGAGCCTTGTATAAGAGTAGTCTTTTGAAGCAATGATCCTCCTTTCCATGCCATCGTGCTTGTTTATTAAAACTGCTTGTTAGAAGTATTGTGATGCATGTTTAAACTTAGCCAAACATATGATTTGCACCACTGCTCTTGTTTTCTCCTGAAGACCTTGTTCGTCTATGAGAAACCAATCAATATTTGTACTGGCGACTTATAAATTAAATAGCCAGGTGGGTGACAACCCCAATAGAAGTAGCTTTTCATGACTAAAAAATCAGCATCTTAGCTTTTTGAGTCAAAATGAACTGGCGACTCAACGTCCAAAACCAGGGCGGGTTGTCACCCGAAACAATCAACCATAACTATCATAACGCGGAAACAAGCGACTCAGAGATCTCAAAACCAAAACTTGAAAACATAAAAGCATCTGAAAATCCAAACAGAAAATATGCAAATCTCATAATTCCATAGGCCAGCTTTTAAGGTATGACCGAAAAAGGTGGCTTTCAAGCCACATATTTGCTTTCAAGGCTACAATAGCCGTTTGGCACTCAGGCCTCGTGTTTGCTTTCAAGGCGGCAATAGCCATTTGGCACTCATGCCTCATGTTTGCTTTCAAGGCTGCAACAGCTGTTTGGCACTCATGCCTCATGATTTCTTTCAAGGCCGCAACAGCCATGGTTTTACCTAGCTCACTATAAGCCAACTCTCATGTGACACAAGCCGCCGTTTTGACCTTAACAAGTTCAGGGTCTTTAAAAAGATTGACTGTTAAGAGTTTGGCGGGTCACCTGGCAGAGTAGCAAGGCTCAAACAGGCAGGAACACCTATAAAAAGTGGCATTCAAGTCGGTCAAGAGGGTATGAAAGCTAAACCCAGTGGTTGGAAGCCCCCAAGTGACCTTATGATCAATCAATAAAGGCTCAGATACTCCAAAATGAAATAGAAGATGCCCCGTAATTTGGGGATGCCGACTTTATTATATTTATCATAAAAAGTTATATACATTGAAAAAAGTATGTACAAAGATAAGAGCTGGCGGCTCAAGTGTAGTAAGGCAGAAGATGTGCAATATT
Organism: Triticum urartu; assembly: GCF_003073215.2. Taxonomy (NCBI): domain Eukaryota; kingdom Viridiplantae; phylum Streptophyta; class Magnoliopsida; order Poales; family Poaceae; genus Triticum; species Triticum urartu. The sequence goes on along the minus strand of NW_024114533.1, from coordinate 31,318 downwards.
CCACGGATGGCGTGTCTCCTCCTCCGACTTGCGGGAATCCTTGTGCTCATGCACATCAATGAGGTAATATGACCCATTATTCAGGTTCTTACTAACCACAAAGGGTCCTTCCCAAGGTGGGGATAACTTGTGCATATCTGTTTGATCTTGGATTAGCTGGAGCACCAAATTGCCTTCTTGAAACACCAGGGTCTTAACTCTGCGGCTATGATAGCGACGCAGGTCTTGTTGGTATATCACCAAATGAGCCGCCACCAGGTCAAGGTCCTCATCCAAAGCATCGAGTGCATTTTGACGTGCTATTTAATTATCAGCTTCAACATAAGCCGCCACATGAGGCGAGTCATGACGGATATCATTTGGAAGAACCACCTCTGCCCCATAAACCATGAAGAAAGGCGTATAGCCTATTGACCTGTTGGGGGTGGTATTGATACTCCAAAGTACTGAAGGTAACTTCTCAACCCAACAACTCAGTGTTCGCTTCAAAGGAACCATAAGCCGGGGTTTTATGACTCTGAAAATTTCTTGGTTAGCTCTGTCAGCTTGACCATTACACCGCCATGAGCCACAGAAGAGACGTCAAGACAAATATGCTCTCGTTGATAGAACTCCTTCATAGCACCCTTAGATAAATCAGTGCCATTGTCAGTAATGATACTTGAGGGTAACCAAAACGGAAGATCAACTTCTTAACAAACTGGTCTGTCGTTGCCGCATCACACTTGCTGACTGGCTCTGCTTAAATCCACTTGGTAAATTTGTCAACCGCCACCAAGAGGTGGGTTTTCTTATCTTTAGACTGTTTGAAAGGTCCAATCATATCAAGCCCCCAGACTGCAAACGGCCAAGTAATTAGAATCATCCTAAACTCTTGAGCCGGCACATGAGCCCATCGAGAAAACTTCTGACAGCCATCACATTTACTGACGATATCCTCCGCATTAGCGTGAGCCGTCAACCAATAAAACCATGACGAAAAGCTTTGGCTACTAAAGATTTTGAGCCGGCATGATGACCACAACCGCCTTCATGAATCTCATGCAAGATCTCATGGCCTTCCTCGGGAGGAACACAACGCTTGAGCACACCAGTTACGCTGCATCGGTGTAACTCGCCATTGACAATATTCATAGACTTAGACCGTCAGGTTATCTGCCTGGCCAAAGTTTCATCCTTAGGTAACTCGCCCCGGGTCATATAAGCCAAGTAGGGAAGTGCCCAATCAGGAATAGCGTGGAGAGCCGCCACCAACTGGGCTGCCGGGTCAGGGATAGCAAGATCCTCCTCTGACAGTACCTTGACTGAAGCATTATGCAATACATCAAGAAACACATTAGGAGGTACCGGCTTACGCTAGGATACCAACCGGCTCAAGGCATCAGTAGCCTCATTTTTCCTTCGATCAAGGTGCTCCACCTGATAACCCTTGAAATGACCAGCAATATTATCAACCGCCTGGCGATAAGCCGCCATGAGCAGGTCTTTGGAAACCCATGTACCTGAAACTTGCTGAGCCACAAGGTCTGAGTCACCAAAACACCTGACCCGACTCAAATTCATCTCCTTGGACATGCGAAGGCTGTGGAGTGAAGCCTCATACTCAGCTGCATTGTTAGTACAAGGAAACATTAGTCTCAAAACATAGCAAAACTTGTCACCTCATGGGGAAGTCAATATGACCCCAGCCCCCGAGCCTTCTAACTGCCTGGACCCATCAAAATGAATTGTCCAATATGTGTTATCGGGCTTCTCCTCGGGCATCTACAATTCCGTCTAGTCATTGATGAAATGCACCAGAGCCTAAGAATTGATAGCTGTTCTTGGCACATATTTCAGACCGTGAGGTCCGAGTTCTATTGCCCACTTAGCAAACCAGCCTGTGGCCTCCCTGTTTTGAATGATGTCTCCTAAAGGGGAAGAACTGACCACAATAATAGGATGACCGAGAAAATAATGCTTCAGCTTGCGACTCGCCATGAATACTCCATACCAATTTCTGCCAATGTGGCTATCGTTATTTGGACTCAATCAATACCTCACTAACATAATAAGCTGGCCTCTAGACTGGGTATTCCTTACCCGACTCCTTGCGCTCCACCACAACCGCCACACTAACGGCTTTACTGTTAGCCGCCACATACAGGAGCAAAGGTTCTTTCTCAACGGGAGATGCAAGGATGGGCAGCTCAGTTAATTGCTTTTTGTGCTCCTCAAATGCTTTATCAGCAGCGTCACTCCAGACAAAATGATATGTTTTCTTCATCATCTGATATAAAGGAATCGCCTTCTCGCACAGGCGGCTTATGAACCGGCTCAAGGTTGCAATGCGACCCGCCAGGCGATGGACGTCATTAACACACGCCGACTTAGCCAATGAAGCAGTAGCCTTAATTTTCTCCGGGTTAGATTCAATGCCTCTTTTTGAGACCAAAAAACCCAAGAGCTTGCCTGGAAGTACACCAAAAACACACTTGGCTGAGTTAAGCATCATCTTATAGATCTGGAGATCGTCAAAAGTCTCCCTTAAATCATCCAAGAGCATCTCCTCTTTCCTGGATTTAACCAAAATATCATCCACATAAGCATGCAAATTACGCCCAATTTGATTGTGAAAGCAATTCTGAACACAGTGTTGATAAGTCACCTGGGCACTCTTGAGCCCAAAAGGCATATAGACATAGCAGAAAGCTCCAAAAGGCGTGATGAAAGCCATCTTCTCCTGGTCTTTAACTACCATTTTGATCTGATGATAACCAGAATAAGCGTCAAGGAAACATAAGCTCTCACAACCCGCCGTAGCATCAATAATCTGGTCAATGCAAGGGAGAGCAAATGGATCAGTTGGGCAAGCCTTGTTAAGATCAGTGTAATCAACACACATACGCTAGGTGTCGTTTTTCTTAAGTACCAACACCGGGTTAGCCAACCACTCAGGGTGAAAGACTTTAATGATAAACCCAGCTGCCAAGAGCCGGGCCACCTCTTCTCCAATAGCCTTACGCCGCTCTTCATTGAAATGACGAAGGAACTGTTTGACTGGTTCAAACTTAGGATCAACATTGAGAGTGTGCTTAGTGAATTCTCTCGGTACACCCGACATGTCAGAAGGTTTCCATGCAAAGCTGTCCCGATTCTCATGGATGAACTCGATGAGCGCGCTTTCCTATTTAGGATCCATATTAGCCCCTACTGTGAACTGCTGAGATGAGTCGCAAGGGACAAAGTCAACCTGCTTAGTATCACCAGCCGACTTAAACTTCAACAGAGGGTCTTGCTCCGTGGTGGGCTTCTTCAACGGGGGTCATATCAGCCGGGTCAACATTATCCTTATAAAACTTAAGCTCCTCAGTTGCACAGGCTGATTCAGCATAGGTAGCATCTCCTTCCTCACATCCCAATGCAATTCTTTGATCACCATGGACTGTGATCAGGCCCTTGCACCCTGGCATTTTAAGCTGCAAATAAACATAACAAGGCTGCGCCACAAACTTGGCGTAAGCCGGCCGTCCAAACAAGGCATGATAAGGGCTCTTGATTTTAACCACTTCAAACCATAATGTCTCTGCTCGGTAATCATAGTCCAAAAGCCACTTCCAAGGCAATCTTCCCCATTGGGTATGCCGACTTACCAGGGACCACACCATGAAAAACTGTAGAGGACGGCTTAAGCTCCTTATCAGTTAAATTCATCCGACGAAAAGTATCATAATATAGGATATTGATACTATTGCCACTGTCCATGAGCACTTTAGTGAATTTATAACCCCCAACCTGAGGGGCTACCACCAACACAAGTTCGCCCAGATTGTCAACCCGGGGTGGGTGATCCTCTCGACTCCATGTGATTGGCTGCTCTGACCATCGCAAGTATTGAAGTACCACCGGCTCAACTGCACTGACTACATGCTTATTAACCTTCTGATCTCTCTTGCAAAGACTTGTGGTGAAAACATGGTACTGGCCATCATTAAGCTTCTTTGGATTACTCTGGTATCCTGACTGATGCTGCTAGTTACCCTGACCAGACTGTTGGTTATAAGTACCCTAATTGCCCTGTCCTTGATACCCAGAATTTGAGACACCACCACCAAAGTCAGGCCCTTGAGAGCCGGATCCTAACCTGCCTGGCGGCCCATTATTATTGCTGTGACCTGGATTATAATTCCGGTACTCCCGCATTATGAAACAATCCGTCCATGCGTGAGTTGACGGCTGACCAGGCAGACTATGCTTTGGTCAAGGGTCATTAAGCATTGCCTCCAGGTTAAATTTTGGTCCTCTAAATTGTGGTTACCCTTGCGACGCTGATTTTTATATCTAGTGTTGGTGTTAGCTACCAGATCTGACCCACCATCAGGCTATCTGCGCTTACCACCATTACCCTGGTTGTGACCATTATGTCATGTCACATTCTGTTGCTGACCCTTACCATTACCACCATTCTTTCCCTTGTTGGACCTGTCATCATCGGATCCAGGGTCTTTGGTAGTATCAGAGTCAGCATACTTAATGAGAGCTGCCATGAGCTCCCTCATGTCACTATAGTGACGCTTAAGCCACCCAAGCTTCTGCTTGAGGGGGGTAAAGTGAAAATTATTTTCCAGAATCAGAACAGTAGAGACCGCCGCAATGAGTGGATAATAGCTGAGACCCGGCGAACCCAATGGTGGGCCGATTCATCCTCCCGCTGTACACAGTTGTCCAGGTCAATAATTGTGTAGGATCGAAAGTATGTCTAGAGGGGGGTGATTAGACTACTTGACCAAATAAAAATCTAGCCTTTTCCCAATTTTAGTTCTTGGCAGATTTTAGCAACTTTGAACAAGTCAAGAAATCTTAACACAATTCAAGAAAGCATGCAAAGAGTATATGAGCAGTGGAAAGTAAAGCATGCAACCTGCAAGAATGTAAAGGGAAGGGTTTGGAGAATTCAAACGCAATTGGAGACACACATGTTTTGTCGTGGTTCCGATAGGTGGTGCTATCGTACATCCACGTTGATGGAGACTTCAACCCACGAAGGGTAACGGTTGCGCGAGTCCATGGAGGGCTCCACCCACGAAGGGTCCATGAAGAAGCAACCTTGTTTATCCCACCATGGCCATTGCCCACGAAGGACTTGCCTCACTAGGGGTAGATCTTCATGAAGTAGGCGATCTCCTTGCCCTTACAAACTCCTTGGTTCAACTCCGCAATCTTGTCGGAGGCTCCCAAGTGACACCTAGCCAATCTAGGAGACACCACTCTCCAAGAAGTAACAAATTGTGTGTTGATGATGAACTCCTTGCTCTTGTGTTTCAAATGATAGTCTCCCCAACACTCAACTCTCTCTCATAGGATTTGAATTTGGTGGAAAGAATATTTGAGTGGAAAGCAACTTGGGGAAGGCTAGAGATCAAGATTCATATGGTAGGAATGGAATATCTTGGTCTCAACACAAGTGTAGGTGGTTCTCACTCATAAAATATAGGTTGGAAGTGTAGGTTTGTTCTGATGGCTCTCTCCATGAATGAAGAGGAGGTGGAGGGGTATATATAGCCTCCACACAATATCTAACCGTTACACATAACTTTCCAAATTCGGTGGGACTGAATGGTTAAACTCGGTCTGACCGATTTAGCAAAGCTAGTGACCGTTAGGGTTTCCAGTGGGACCGACATGCAACTCAGTGTTGGAAATATGCCCTAGAGGCAATAATAAAAGGATTATTATTGTATTTCCTTGTTCATGATAATTGTCTTTTATTCATGCTATAATTGTGTTATCTGGAAATCGTAATACATGTGTGAATACATAGACACCAACATGTCCCTAGTAAGCCTCTAGTTGACTAGCTCGTTGATCAACAGATAGTCATGGTTTCCTGACTATGGACATTGAATGTCATTGATAACGAGATCACATCATTAGGAGAATGATGTGATGGATAAGACCCAATCCTAAACATCGCACAAGATCGTATAGTTCGATTGCTAGAGTTTTTCCAATGTGAAGTATCTTTTCCTTAGACCATGAGATCGTGTAACTCCCGGATACCGTAGGAGTGCTTTGGGTGTACCAAACATCACAACGTAACTGGGTGACTATAAAGGTATACTACGGGTATCTCCGAAAGTGTCTGTTGGGTTGACACAGATCAAGACTGGGATTTGTCACTCCGTATGACGGAGAGGTATCTCTGGGCCCACTCGGTAATGCATCATCATAATGAGCTCAAAGTGACCAAGTGTCTGGTCACGGGATCATGCATTACGGTATGAGTAAAGTGACTTGCCGATAACGATATTGAACGAGGTATTGGGATACCGACGATCGAATCTCGGGCAAGTAACGTACCGATTGACAAAGGGAATTGTATATGGGGTTGCTTGAATCCTCGACATCGTGGTTCATCCGATGAGATCATCGAGGAGCATGTGGGAGCCAACATGGGTATCTAGATCCCGCTATTGGTTATTGACCGGAGAGCCATCTCGGTCACGTCTGCATGTCTCCCGAACCCGTAGGGTCTACACACTTAAGGTTCGGTGACGCTAGGGTTGTAGAGATATGAATATGCAGTAACCCGAAAGTTGTACGGAGCCCCGGATGAGATCCTGGACGTCACGAGGAGTTCCGGAATGGTCCGTAGGTGAAGAATTATATATAGGAAGTGCAGTTTCGGCCATCGGGAGAGTTTCGGGGGTCACCGGTATTGTACCGGGACCACCGGAAGGGTCCCGGGGGTCCACCGGGTGGGGCCACCCATCTCGGAGGGACCCATGGGCTAAGTGGGGAGGGGAACCAGCCCATAGTGGGCTGGTGCGCCCCCCTTGGCCCACCCCATGCGCCTAGGGTTGGGAACCCTAGGGTGGGGGGGTGCCCCACCTGGCTTTGGGGGCACTCCACCCCTTGGCCGCCCCCCCCCCCCAGGAGATCCCATCTCCTAGGGCCGGCGCACCCCTAGGGGGCCTATATAAAGGGGGAAGGAGGGAGGGGCAGCCGCACCCTTGAGTCTTGGCGCCTCCCTCTCCCCTGCTACAGCTCTCCCTCTTGCAGTAGAACGGCGAAGCCCTGCTGCGGTGACCCCTGCATCCATCACCACGCCGTCGTGCTGCTGGATCTTCATCAACCTCTCCTTCCCCCTTGTTGGATCAAGAAGGAGGAGACGTCATGCTGACCGTACGTGTGTTGAAAAAACACGGAGGTGCCGTCCGTTCGGTGATAGGATCTCCGGTGATTTGGATCACATCGAGTACGACTTCCTCATCCCCGTTCTTTGAACGCTTCCGCGCGTGATCTACAAAGGTATGTAGATGCAATCCGATCACTCGTTGCTAGATGAGCTCATATATGGATCTTGGTGAAACCGTAGGAAAATTTTTGTTTTCTGCAACGTTACCCAACACTCAGTAGGACCGATATGATTAGGGTTAGGGCGTAACGTAATCTCGGTGAGACCGATTACACAAACTCGGTGAGACCGATTTTGGTAATAAGCTAACCAGAGAGTTGGTCAGGTAAACTCGGTGAGACCGATCGCTCATTTAGGTGAGACCGAAATGTTACGAAGGCAAAACAGAGAGTTTACATTCCAATCTCGGTGGGACCGATCGCTCATCTCGGTGAGACCGAAACGTTACGAAGGGAAACAGAGAGATTACAACCCCATCTCGGTGAGACCGAGATCCCTATCGGTGTGACCGATTTGCCTAGGGTTTGTGGTAGTGGCTATGACATTTGAAACTCGGTGGCGTTGGATAGAAAGAATCGGTGGGGCCGAGTTTGACTTTTGGTTTAGGTCATATGTGGATGTGAGAAAGTAGTTGAGGGTTTTGGAGCATATCACTAAGCATTTTGAGCAAGAACCTCATTAAGCAACACCTCATCCCTCCTTGATAGTATTGGCTTTTCCTATAGACTCAATGTGATCTTGGATCACTAAAATAGAAAATGTAGAGTCTTGAGCTTTGAGCTTGAGCCAATCCTTTGTCCTTAGCATTTTGAGGGGTCCACTTTTCTCATCCATGCCATGCCAATCATTGAGCTTTCCTGAGATATTAATCTTGAAATAGCATTAGCTCAATGAGCTATATGTTGTTAGGAATTACCAAAACCACCTAGGGATAGTTGCACTTTCAATCTCCCCCTTTTTGGTAATTGATGACAACATATAGATCAAAGCTTCGACAAATGATAATAAGAGTGAAAAACATTGTCGCTTTGAGAAGTATGTGAAAAGCAAGAGCTCCCCCTAAATTTGTGCATAGTTTAAGATTTGCTTTGGACTGCAAATGCACAAAGAGTTAGGATCATGGGTTACTCTTCCATGTCACATACATCTTGGTGGAGCGCTCAAAATGATAATAATTAAAATACATGCACTCATCACCAAGCAAAGTGAATGATCATATGGAATATAAAAAGGATAATGTCATCCAACAAGCATTAAGGTAGCATATGATCAAACACATGGTCATCCAAGTAAGCACAAAGGCATAAAGTATCTCAACCAAGCAAATAAATGAAGTTTAACCACCAAACAAAAAGAGAGAATAAAAAGCAACGCTCTCTCTCGAAGCCTATGATCTATACATTTTCTCCCACTTTGGCAACAAGTTGTCAAAAAGTTCATAAAAATGCATAGTGCTAGATCGACACTCAGGCTTGGTCTTCAGGTGGTTGTGTAGACAGAACTCCAAGAACGAAGGCAATAGTCGATGTAGATGGAGCTGGTGGAGTAGGTGCTGGAGCTGGTGGCACTGCAGCTGTCGCTGGTGCAGATGAAGTAGCTCTGGTGTCTGGAATAGGTATAGCAGCAGACCTCTGACCTCTGGGCACTCTAGCAAAAGCATCAGTGGTTTTCTTGCCCTTCTTCTCCTACACTTCATCCTGAAGTTTCTCAATGACTGACTGGATCTCAGTGACCTTCACATCTAAGTCATAGAACTTCTGCTCCACATTCCTCTCCAAGCTCTCCTGGTTTTGAGTCAGGGTGGCCAGTCCCTTCTCAATCCTCAGAGTGGAGGCAATCAAGTAGCCAAGCTGATCTTGCTTTCTCTTCAGAAGATACTGAGATGCTTCTTCAGTAGTTGGCATCCTTGCAGCCTTTTCAGCCTTTTCCTTCTCCTTCTTGGCTTGTGCATGCACAGAAGATGGTTCATTTTCATCCATCACCATAGTGTTATCCTCAAAGTCTGGGTAGATGGGCAGGTGCTCCTTGTCCAGCAGATATGTGCCAGTGCCCATCTTGGAGTTAATCAGCTCCTGGATCTGTGGGGCATACCCACAACTCCTTTTCTGATCTGCGGCTGTCCTCTTTATGGTTTCCACTATTAGGATCATGCCTTTGAACTTCTGTGCGACATCAAAGATGTGAAGTAAGTTAATTGCATGGCCTCTGATCATCTTGTGATCACCTGACTTTGGAAAGAGAGTGTGCCTGAGGATCCAGTTGATAGTTGGCAAGCCTGACAGAAGGTAATGTATAGATCCAAACTTGTGTGTCTCAAGAGCAGCATCTGGGATCTCCTTGTACATGTGTGCCATGGTGTTGTGATCCTTCTTCTTCTTGGCATAGACATCCAAGTCATTTTAACTCTCTTCTGGGGCATTCATCAACTTAGCCCATTCTGCAACTGTGGACTGGTACCTAGTGTCGTGGTTCTAAGTCTGACAGTAGTGTAGGGGGGTAAGTATGGAGAGGCAAGATCTTAGCTGTGGAGAAGTTGTAAGCACGCAAGGTTTACGAGTTCAGGCCCTTCTCGGAGGAAGTAATAGCCCTACGTCTCAGAGCCCGGAGGCGGTCGACTGGATTATGCGTGTATGAATTACAGGGGTGCGAACCCTTGTCTCGGAGGAGGGGGTGGCTTATATAGAGTGCGCCAGGACCCCAGCCAGCCCACGTTACAAAGGGTTCAATGTACATTAAGGCAGGGCGTTACTCGTAACGCTAGTAATAAAGTGCTATGATGACCATAAAAGCTACTTAATAACCGACAGTTAGCATGCGGAGTGCCTTTAGGTCTCTGACTGTCGAGTGGCTTGGTCTTGGTCGAGTGGTTGCTTCTTGGTTGAGTATCTTCGAGTCTGTCGAGTGGAACACCTCCAAGTCGATTGAAAGATGATTTCTTCTGGAGATGTCCTTGGGTAGGTCAGTTTGGACAGGTCCATGCCCCTACCCTAGGTACATAGCTTCATCATTAGCCCCCGAATGGATTGAGGTTTGAGTGGGAAAGGGATTGAGCACTTCTCCGACTCATTTTTCATGCCGTGAGCATTTCTTGTTTCGGATCAATGAACCTGAGCGATGGTAGGGACTTCCTTTCCAGTCGCCTTGATCCATTCTTAGGTTTTTGTCGAGTGAGTTTCTTTACTTGTAAGGCTCCGAGTGACGGTGCGGAGGAGATCTTTGGTCTGACAAGTTGTTCCGCTGCCCGCAGATTTTGTGGGATCTGAATTTTGGGAAGCGCGCGGGACGGGGGAGGCCACAGTAATCGGATAGGATAGAGCGAAGCCGCCTTGATCCCCGCGCCACCTTTTTCGCCACGTATCGCGCTCGTGATTGTTACGGGATTTGACAGAACCGCCCGGGCCTACTCGTCAGCCACTCGGAAGCGGCCTCATATAAGGCGTTGGACCGGGGTCTCCCGAACAGTGCATCCCCATTGTCTCTTCTCCTCTTCACGCTCCTCCGCTGCGGCGACGATGGGGAAGGAGAAGACGGCGGCTCTGGAGCGGGCAAAGAAGGCGATGGCGAGGTCGAAGGGGAAGGCGACCAGCCGGGGCGGATCCTCCTCGCGAACCGGCCTGCCGAAGGGCTGGATCCAGGGCGACTGGATCCACTCGAAGCTCACCCAAGAAGACCTCGATGACCTGGCCGAAGGAGGGTTGATCCCCTACGACTCGGCGCGGCTTCCGGGGAAGGAATCCGAGCCGCAACCCCGGGAGGGTGAGCGCATTCTTCTTGCCACCCACGTCGACCGTGGATTTTCCTTGCCTCCTCACCCTTTCTTTCGAGGATTTCTGAACTTCTTTGGGTCACAACTCCACCATTTTACTCCCAACACAATCGTTTATCTCGACGCTTTCATTTCTTTGTGTGAGAATTTCCTGGGTTGCCGGCCTCACTGGGGTCTTTTCAAGCATATTTTCACTTGTCGCTCCCAGACAGTGAAAAAGGCTAATCCGAGTGACGAGAGGACTCAAGTGATCCAGATGTGTGGGGGTCTTGGTATCCAGATGAGAGTGAAAAGTTCTTTTCTGGCCATGGTTCTTCCCGACTTAGTCTGCGGATGGCAGTCGACCTGGTTTTACTGTAAAGACTAGTCGACGCCAGGGCAGTCGACTGGCCTCCCTCCCTTTACCATGGACCGAGTGAGGAAACCATCCCCTTTGAAGGTGCTCCCGGAGGAGAAAGCGCAGGTGAGGTTGCTGGTCGAGCGAGTGGTCCAGCTTATCCGTGACGGGGTCACCGGTATGGATCTCTTGGAGGTCTTCCTTCAGCGGCGCATCCAGCCTCTTCAAGCCCGAGACCACCCAATGTGGATGTATTCGGGTCTTGAAGACTCCACTCGGATTCACCCGGAGGAGGTCGATGACGACACACTGGAGAAGTGGCTGTCGGGCATGACCGGAAACAAGGACAACCCCAGGGGAGCCAGGAGAGTTCCTCCATTTGACCAGTCTCATGTACCAGAGAAGGTCCGATTCTGAGTTTTTGTTTTGTAATCTGAATCCACTCGCGCGGCTGCCTATGCTGAGTCGACTGACTTTGTTCTCCCTGCTTTCTTTCAGGCCATTATTGAAATGTATTCAATGCCCAACGGAGAACAGGAGCAGGACCCGGAAGGAGAGGCGAGCGGCGGCGACAGTGGCGAGTGGGAGTCTGACGGTGGAGGGGACGAAGAAAGCGACGACCCGAGTGACGAAGAAGAAGTCGAGTCGCCTCCTCGCAGGGAGAGGCGGTCCAAACTTGACCAAGAACGGCCGAGCGCTCGTGAAAAGGCGATTGCTCAAGCTGGTCAGTCTTCAAAGCGTCCTCGGACCTCTTCGCCAACTCCGACTGAGAAAGCGCCAAAGAATCCCAAAGTGGCAGAGCCGAAGCTTCGGAAGGCGTTGCTGAAGATTAAGATTGACATCCCCGTCGCTTCCGCGTGAGTTCTCTTTTTATCTTCACTCGACACCATGTGCTGCTTGTTTTTCTCGTTTTAACCAGACGGACTTGGGAACTGGCAGCGCTGCTACTTTCGGGACCTCAGCTTACAGGGACGATGATGAGGTGATGGAGGATGCGGTCACTTCTAATCTGGGTATGATTTCTGCCATTCTGTCTTTATTTTGGTCGATTCAACTGCAATGTGTACCATTGGGTGATGCGATTTTGTCGATTGAACTTTGAACAGCCCCTAACGTTATTGACCTCCCTGATGATGATGATGATGAAGAGCTCGAGAGGCCTTTAACGAGGAGAAATAGGAAGGTTCCTGCAAGCGAGGTGCCACAATCGACGCCGAGGACGGAGCCAGTCGTTCAGGACGCTGGTGATGCCAATCGGGGTTCTGTTACCTTCGCCGTGCCCTTGTCGAGTGCCTTGCCTTCTTCGTCGACTGCTCAGGTCCCTGTCGACTCGCCTTCGGGTTTTTTTGACCCATCACGTCCCAGAGGACGAAGTGAATGCTGCCAAGGAAGCCATACGCCAGGCGGGCATTATGATGGAGCAGATGAAGACGGTGCGGGACGCCAGCCAGGCCGCCTATGATGCCAGCTCGGCTCTCCAGAGCAACGTTCAGGTTAGTTGGTCGCTGTTTGTTCTGTTAGGATATGCTACTTGAAGACTCTTTCTGAAAATCTTTGCATCTGTATCTGTACACCCACTGGGTGCGTCGATTGAATTTTTGAACTAGTGGGGGCACGCTGAGTGCACCCACTGGGTGTAGTCCCCGAGACTATGGTAGACTGCTGGCAGTCGACTATAGTCTTTGTAGTTTGTCTCTTCCACTCGGTCTGGTCGAGTGGGATCAGAACCGGTGGGGGCACGCAAAGTGCACCCACTGGGTGTAGTCCCCGAGACCACGGTCGACTGCTGGCAGTCGACTATGGTCTGAGTTCTATTTTCTCTCCCTTTTTTTACTCCCTGCACTCGACTCCGACGGGCCGGTCGAGTGGGATCAGAACCGGTGGGGGCACGCAAAGTGCACCCACTGGGTGTAGTCCCCGAGACTATGGTGGACTGCGGGCAGTCGACCGTAGTCTTAGTACTTATTGTCCTTGTCGTTTTTCACTGTAAAATAACTTCTCCTCTTTGATTTCAGAAATCTTGTGATCTTGGAGCTCGCTTTGCTGACTTGGAGAGATAGCAGATCCAACTGAACCTTGACTTGGAGCTGGCCAAGAAAGAACTGCAAAAAGTCAAGGACGGTGCCACTGGTAAGACAAGTTTGTCGACTGGTCTATCTTAGGCTTGAGTACCCTTCCGCTCTTTCTGAACCAAGCATTGTTTCTTCGCAGAAAAACTGAGAGAAGCTCTCACGAAGAAGGATCAGGATTTGGCTGCTGCTCGCAAGGAAGCTGACGACAGAACCGCTCTGGGTGAACAGAAGCTGGCTTCGGTCGGCCAGTTGGAAGAAGAGAATACCAAGCTGAAATCTGCTCTAAACGAAGCCAACAAGGAGTGCTCGCGCTGGAAGAAGGAGAACCTCAACCTGGGCGAGAAGATGGAAGGCATCACTCGCAGGAGGGACGATCTGGAGAGCTATCTGAGGAGCCTTGCCAAGAAGTTGTTCATCAAGCTTCAAGGTGCACATTTTGTTCCGACTGATTTTTTTTGTGTCGACTCGGCATATGTAAATTGAATTATTCTTGGATCGTGATGCAGAATTTTGCCAGAACTTCGAGGAGGAGACTGGGCGGATCGAACCTGGTTTGGATCCAATCAATTCTCCCGTGAAAGATGAAACTGCCATGAATCTGCTCTGACTGGAATCCCGCATCGACGGTGTCGTGGACTACTTGGCTCTACTGAAGGTCTCCATGTCACGGATTGACCCGGCACTTTGGCCACAGGCACGCTCCAAAATGATCTTGAGTCCCTGATGACTCATCTTAACGAAATCCCTGACCGAGTGCAGGAGTGGAAGAAGTCTTCTGCTCGGTGTGGTGCTGATGTGGCTCTGTCTTTGGTTCGTGTCCACTGCAAGGAGGTGCGACAAGACAAACTGGCAGCAATCAAGGTCGCCAACACCCAGAAGCATGACTTCCGAACTTTTATGGAGACTTTCATCGCTGCAGCCACTCGGATCGCCGACAGCGTCGACCTGGATGAGTTCGTCGAGCCTGCCAGCCCTCCTCCTGCGGAGTGAACAAACTTTTATGCCTCACCTTAAATTTTCCTTGGAATGCCGAGTGGTTTTTGTAACCGTTAAACTCTTTCGGGCTGAATGCCTGAGCACTTTGATCTGTGGTCCGGAACCTTTAGGATTTATCTGAACTTGGTTTATCATTGAATATCTTTATGAATCCCCCGTAGAGTGGAAATAGTTCTTCATTCAAGACAACTTTTTTGTATTTGTGGCGCAACTCCAAAGGAGAAGGTAGCAGTCGACCTGTACCTCGTCATCCTTGCGGATCGGCGATGGAGTGCTTGTTGTATTTGTGGCGAAGCTCCCCAAGGAGGAGGTGGCAATCGACCTTGTTACTGCAGAGCAGGATGGAGTGCACGTTGTATTTGTGGCGAAGCTCCCCAAGGAGGAGGTGTCCATCGACCTGCACCTTGTTACTGCAGAGCAGGATGGAGTGCACGTTGTATTTGTGGCGAAGCTCCCCAAGGAGGAGGTGGCAGTCGACCTGCACCTCGTTACTGCAGAGTGGGATGTGTTTTGTACTTAGGCGAGTGCCTGACTGCAGCTAAGTCCTCAAGTGAGAGAACTTAGGCAAGTACTGGACTGCAGCTAAGCCCCCGAATGGGAGGACTGCTCTCCACTCGGTAGGATTTTTTCAAACTTAGGCGAGTGCCTGACTGCAGCTAAGTCCTCAAGTGAGAGAACTTAGGCGAGTACTGGACTGCAGCTAAGCCCCCGAGTGGGAGGCCTGCTCTCCACTCGGTATGATTTTTTCAAACTTAGGCGAGTGCCTGACTGCAGCTAAGTCCTCAAGTGAGAGAACTTAGGCGAGTACTGGACTGCAGCTAAGCCCCCGAGTGGGAGGCCTGCTCTCCACTCGGTATGATTTTTTCAAACTTAGGCGAGTGCCTGACTGCAGCTAAGTCCTCAAGTGAGAGAACTTAGGCGAGTACTGGACTGCAGCTAAGCCCCCGAGTGGGAGGCCTGCTCTCCACTCGGTATGATTTTTTCAAACTTAGGCGAGTGCCTGACTGCAGCTAAGTCCTCAAGTGAGAGAACTTAGGCGAGTACTGGACTGCAGCTAAGCCCCCGAGTGGGAGGGCTGCTCTCCACTCGGTAGGATTTTTTCAAACTTAGGCGAGTGCCTAACTGCAGCTAAGTCCTCACGTGGGAGAACTTAGGCAAGTACTGGACTGCAGCTAAGCCCCCGAGTGGGAGGGCTGCTCTCCACTCGGTAGGATTTTTTCAAACTTAGGCGAGTGCCTGACTGCAGCTAAGTCCTCAAGTGGGAGAACTTAGGCGAGTACTGGACTGCAGCTAAGCCCCCGAGTGGGAGGATTGCTCTCCACTCGGTAGGATTTTTTAAACTTAGGCGAAACAGATTCGCAGCTAAGCCCCCGAGTGAGAGGCTGACTCATCACTCGGTAGGATTTCTTGAACTTAGGCGAAAAAGATTCGCCGCTAAGCCCCCGAGTGAGAGGCTGACTAATCACTCGGTAGGATTTCTTGAACTTAGGCGAAAAAGATTCACAGCTAAGTCACCCACTGGGGGATGCCGAATGGTGATGAGGTGACCAACCGAGTGGCGACGCGCGGGGCGGCCGAGTGGTTATGAGGTGACCAACCGAGTGGCGACGCGCGGGGCGGCCGAGCGGTTATGAGGTGACCAACCGAGTGGCGACGCGTGGGGTGGCCGAGTGGTGATGAGGTGACCAACCAATGATGACGCGCGGGATGGCCGAGTGAGGATGCTCGAGGTGGCCGAGTGAAGGAATGCGTATCCAGCCAAGTGGTGATGCGCGGGGTGGCCGAGTGACGACGCGCGGCATGGCCAGGTGACGACGCGCGGGGCAGACGAGTGAAAGATTGCGTGTCCAGCCAAGTGGCTGAAATTGTCTTCGAAGGAGTTAGCCAGATGCTTTCGAAGCTAATGCATTGATGAGGTTGATGTAGTGTGGTTGCGACGCAACAAGACCGGCGTGACAACTGAGTTTGAGTAGGAATGAAGATGGCGCGCAGAGCATCCTGGGTGATTATAAAACTTGTCAAAGTGGCGGATTGAATGCGCTTGTTGAAGTGAAGGATCTGACTAGTGATGAAGTACTCGACCACTCAGGAGAGTGTCATTCCAAATGAGATGCAGTCCCCAAGTGCGGCGTAGCCCCCGAGCGTACTACAGGCTTCGACAATGGGCATGTCGGAATACGAGAAATATAGTTTTGAATGGATGATTTGCAATTCATCGAGTCGGACTCGGGTAAAGAAGAGGAGAAGCTTCTGAGTGGTGCTCGAAAGAGGCAAACTCGCAAAGGAGTGAACTGTGAAGTTTGATTATCAAAGGGACATATCTGTCTCATGCCTGACGAGGTCTATGTTATTGATACGATGAAGAGGATTCCGCAGAGGGGTTGAACGGATGTGTTTGAAGTCAACAGAGCGACAAGGTCGGTGTTGTGGTGCGCTGGGACCGGTAAGGTGACCAAGTCCGAGCAGCGATGAAGTTGGCGCATAGGGCCGTCGAGTGATCGTGTAACTTGTGTAAAAAACAACACAAGCCAATGAAATAATTTCTCGAGGAAATTTGATGTGTGCTGAAATGATTTGTGTGAATAACACCCATAGACACCCGCTGGGAGTGCAAGGGGCTTGCTGGTTAACCAGCAAGAGTTTGAAAGAGCGAAGGATCCATTCGAACTTGTTGAAGCGACGGATCCAAATAAACTCATTGGAATAATGGCTCAAATAAAACGGAAGTGTAGTGTTTCGACTGAGTTGTAGCCCCGGAGGACCGATGCAAACTCGAAATGAAGAACGACACATGGTGTTCGTGCATGATGTATGCGAAAAAATGGAAATTGGACTCAGGAGTCACATAACCAGTACTAAGCAAGTAGGTGAAAATAAGCAGCCGAGCGTAGAGGTACACTCGGTGGCGTGGCCTCCGAGTGAACGTGATGTGTGAATTACGGGACACTCGGGAAGACGGAAATAACAGAATGTAAAATGACTTAGCTGTCTGAAGGTGCGCGAGTGGCCGAGTGGTGACGAGGCGATGGTGACAGTCGACCTTCGTCTCAGTGTCCTTGCAGATAGGGATGGAGCACACATTATACTTGTGATGCAACTCCTTGAGTTAGAGGTTTGCTCTTGTCTTAGTCGGATTTTGGCTACTTAGGCGAGTCCTTGGACTGCAGCTAAGCCTCTGACTGGGAGGCTTGCTCTCCACTCGGTAGGATTTCAAACACTTTGGCGAGTACTGGACTGCAGCTAAGCCCCCGAGTGGGAGGTTTGCTCTCCACTCGGTAGGATTTTTTCAAACTTAGGCGAGTACTGGACTGCAGTAAGCCCCCGAGTGGGAGGTTTGCTCTCCACTTGGTAGGATTTTTTGAACTTAGGCGAAACAGATTCGCAGCTAAGCCCCCGAGTGAGAGGCTGACTCATCACTCGGTAGGATTTCTTGAACTTAGGCGAAAAAGATTCACAGCTAAGTCACCCACTGGGGGATGCCGAGTGATGATGAGGTGACCAACCGAGTGGCGACGCGCGGGGCGGCCGAGTGGTTATTAGGTGACCAACCGAGTGGCGACGCGCGGGGCGGCCGAGCGGTTATGAGGTGACCAACCGAGTGGCGGCGCGCGGGGTGGCCGAGTGGTGATGAGGTGACCAACCGATGACGACGCGCGGGGTGGTCGGGTGGTTATGAGGTGACCAACCGAGTGGCGACGCGCGGGGCGGCCGAGCGTTATGAGGTGACCAACCGAGTGGCGACGCGCCGGGACGGCTGGACTTGGTGATGAGGTGACCAACCGGATGACGACGCGCGGGCGGTCAGGTGGTTATGAGTGACCAACCGAGTGGCGACGCGCGGGGCGGCCGAGTGGTATGAGGTGACCAACCGAGTGGCGACGCGCGGGCGGCCGAGCAGTTATGAGGTGACCAACCGAAGTGGCGACGCGCGGGGCGGCCCGAGTGGTGATGAGGTGACCAACCGATTGACGACGCGCGGGCGGTCGGTGGTTATGAGGTGACCAATCGAGTGGCGACGCGCGGGGCGGCCGAGTGGTGTTGAGGTGACCAACCGAGGCTACGCGCATGACGGCCGAGTGAAGTAGACGCATCCCGCAGAGTGATGATGCGCGGGGTGTCCGAGAGAAGTAGAGGCGTCCCACGAAGTGGCGGCGAGCGGGGCGTCTGAGTGACTTAGACGCGTCTCGTGGAGTGACGACGCTCGAGATGTCCGTGTGATGTAGACGTAACCCGCAGAGCGACGATGCGCGGAGCGTCCGATGATGTAGACGCGTGCTATGAAGTGACGGTGCACGGGGCGTCTGAGTGAAGTATAAGCGTGCTGCGGAGCGACGATGCTCGGAATGTACGAGTGATGTAGACGCGACTGCGAAGTGACGATGCGCGGGGCATCCAAGTGACAACAACGTGCGGGCGGTCGAGTGTCTCATCGAGCGGCGACACACGGAGCAGTCGAGTCAGTTAAGGTTATGAAGATGTGTCCATCAGAGTGACGGCGTGCAGGCGGCCAAGTCACTCCACATTAGTCGTCTGGACGCAAATTCATCTGAGTTAATCCGCATATGATGTTAGTCGTTTGAAACAAAATGTTCGTCCGAGTGAACTGCTCTCCGAGGGCCATGACGGACGAGTGACTCTGCAAGTTAGTAGCCACGAGTATTGTTTTGCTGGACTAAAGTGTCCCTGTACAGATGCTATTTTGCAAGGATTAAAGACCATGGATGGTTGTGCATGCATGCACAAATTTAATCAGCGTGAAAAACGAAAGGTACGCAATTAAGCCATTAAATTGCGGAAGAAGCGGAGGCAATCGATCACCTTAACTAGGTAACGGAATCTTTGCCTAATTGGCCACTTCATGAGATATTTATCTTAAAGAAATGGTAACTGGCACATGGCACGCAATTGGGTTAAGTGCATTTGCCAATTGAGTGCATGCACGCACTAGCACAACCATACAGGAGTGTATGGATGCATGCAAGGAGCATTAAACGGCTGTGGTAATTGGTGCTGGAAACCCTCATTTAATGGGCGTTTAATCAGGCGATTAATTTGAGGAAACTACCAGGCCACTTTACGAAGGATTAAGAGGGCCACGTTATGGGGTAGGAGGCTACGTACCATCCGATGTAGACGACGCAGATGAAGAAGACCCAGGCGGCCAGGTGGCTCGTGCTGCCGGCGATGCAAGCGAGGGCCGGCAAGCGCGTCTTGAGGCGGCCCCGAGCGTGCCGCGGGGCGGCCCCGACGAGCGTGTCGCAAGGCGGGCGAGCGCGGCGATCGGCAGACGAGCATGTCTCAGGGCAAGCGTGCGTGGCTTGAGGCCTGTGAGCATGACTCGGGCCGACGAGCACGGCACAACACTTACTGCTCCGGGAATCAGACGGGTCCGATCCCTTCGCCTCCTCGACCGCGCCGCATGCGAGGCGGTCGTGCACGAAGCAGCAGCAACAGCGTTCGCGGACGACGTCGAAGACGACCAGACGGACCACACCGGTGACCGTGTGTAGGAGCTCAACGACGGTGCCAGACACAAGCCCGGTGAGGACGAGGACGAATCGCGTCGATGGCCGATTTTGCGGTCACCGTTGATGATGATCTCGGAAGAAGGCAAGAAATATGGGAAACGAGTTGTTCTTTTCTCTTCTTCTCTGCTTCATGGTATGCATGGGTGCGTCTGATCCTAAAGGAGGAAAAGACAAACCTGTTATTAAACAATTTATTGTAAAAAAAGTAGATGGAATGGATACTTCCTTGATCCTTTTGTTTGTACGAATGTTGCAATCGCCAGAACTCCATCGGCCAATTTCTCCAGCAATGGTCGTTGATCCGCTACCGAAGATTGAAGAAAGAACCATTTGCACCATGGCTCGATAGACGCCAAGCCCTACAGTGGGCGTCAACTGTCGTGGTTCTAAGTCTGACAGTAGTGTAGGGGGGTAAGTATGGAGAGGCAAGATCTTAGCTGTGGAGAAGTTGTAAGCACGCAAGGTTTACGAGTTCAGGCCTTCTCGGAGGAAGTAATAGCCCTACGTCTCGGAGCCCGGAGGCGGT
Organism: Triticum urartu; assembly: GCF_003073215.2. Classification (NCBI taxonomy): domain Eukaryota; kingdom Viridiplantae; phylum Streptophyta; class Magnoliopsida; order Poales; family Poaceae; genus Triticum; species Triticum urartu. The sequence continues at coordinate 10,916 of NW_024114533.1, read as the reverse complement.
CGACTGGATTACACGTGTATGAATTACAGGGGTGCGAACCCTTGTCTCGGAGGAGGGGGGTGCCTTATATAGAGTGCGCCAGGACCCCAGCTAGCCCACGTTACAAAGGGTTCAATGTACATTAAGGCAGGGCGTTACTAGTAACGCTAGTAATAAAGTGCTATGATGACCATAAAAGCTACTTAATAACCGACCGTTAGCATGCGGAGTGCCTTTAGGTCTCTGACTGTCGAGTGGCTTGGTCTTGGTCGAGTGGTTGCTTCTTGGTTGAGTATCTTCGAGTCTGTCGAGTGGAACACCTCCAAGTCGATTGAAAGATGATTTCTTCTGGAGATGTCCTTGGGTAGGTCAGTTTGGACAGGTCCATGCCCCTACCCTAGGTACATAGCTTCATCACCTAGTACCTTCAGACATCCAGACAATCCTTCCATCTGGGTAGAACTGCATGATGAGCTCATCATTCCATTTTGTGAGCTTCTGAGCCAGAAACTCATCAACTCCACAAGCCTTAAAGCTATCATATACACCAGGAAAGTGATCCTCATTTTCCTCAATATATGTCCAATCGACCCATCTCATGTCACACACTATGGGCTTCTTGTCAAGCAAGATAGTCTCATAGAAGGCCTGTTGTTCCTTTGTATGGAACATGTAGTCCACAGTAGTCTTTCTCCTGGTGGCATATGGATCAGACTCTCTCCATAGCCTTAGACCAGAGTCCTTCCTGACTTTCACGTTCTCTACAACTGGATGAGCATCATTGTGGTCTGGAATTTTTGGCTTCAACTTCCTCAAGACAACAGAATCATCTTCTTCTTTCATTGTAGCTTCAGGCATTGGGGCCTTGTTCTTCTCTGCTGCTGGGATGTTCCTGGTGCTCCTCTTGGATGCAGTTTTGGGTTTTGGAGTAGCTGGCTTAGGAGTTCCTTTGGGCTTAGATGGAGCAGCCCCTGATCTTGTGGCATCTCCCATAAGCTTTTGATCTTTGGGTGCTGGTGCTGCATCCTCTTCCTCTTCCTCTTCCCCTTCTTCAGAGTCTTTCATGATTGAAGATCTCCCAAGCACTCTGGCAGTGGTCTTCTTGACCCTTTCCTTCATTTTCTTTTCTGCCACAACCTGCTCTTTGGGTGCAGATCCCAAAGTCTTTTGAGTAGATGTTCTGGCTTTAGACATTGGAGCTCTCTTGGAAGGAACCTTTTGCTTCATCCCTGGCTTGGTGGCAGCAGTTGTGCCATATTCCTTTTTGAGCACTTTCCTCTTTGAGGTGGCTTCTTCTTCCTCAGCCACATAGTCCTCATCCTCTGACTCTGAGGTTCTTTTCTTACTGGCCCTGGTGGCAGCCTTTGGCAGATTGCTGGGTGTGCTCCTGCTTCCATCATTTGAGCTGCTAGAGGGACTAGTGCCCTCACTCAAGTGAACCTGTTCCTCTGACTTGTTCTGACTGTCACTCTGATCTGACATGATGCAAACACTAACATCAGACCCTGTGAATGGATTATAGATGAGGTAGAGTGGATGAGCATCACAAAGTACAAAGGTTTTTGCAAAAGAATGAGTTAAAGACTTAGTTTAGTTTTCCACAGAAAGCATTTCGGATCTACCGATTTATAAACTCGGTGATACCGAAGCAGCTTTTGGAACCTAAACTAGTGAACTCGGTCAGACCGAGTCACAGTTCGGTGGCACCGAGACTGCTAGGATTTCACAAAGTGCTGAACTCGGTCACACCGATTTGCAATTCTCGGTCAGACCGAGAATCACATGTGCAATGGCCTGAGCCAAATCGGTGGAACCGATTTCATCAACTCGGTCGGTCCGAGATGGTTTCGGCGGAAACCTAACCCTAAATTTTCAATTCACGACTAAACTACGGAGTGTTTTCGATGGATAGAATGATCTCAATCGTGGCAAGATACATGGCAAAGCAATGTGCTGGGGAATCGGAGTTAGAACAACACAAAGATCAAGTTCATACCCTAGTTCGGCGATGAACTTGCTACGGTGGCAACGGCGGAGACGATCCCGTTGACGGCAGCGGAGACCAGCGACAGGAGGCGGCTGGCGACGAGGAGGATGATCCGAAGACCCAGGGAGGCAGAGCAGGCTAAGCGCGGACGAGGAGGTTTTGAAAGTTTTCCAAAATTTGACCCGTGGATATATATAGCCTGACCCTGTCAATGTGACCGAGTGGAACAACTCGGTGGCACCGAGATTCATAACTGCAAGCAGTTACTAAAACTCCGTGTGACCGAAAAGTTCAAATCTGTTGCACCGAGATTGAAAATCTAGATCAACTCAGTGATCTCAGTAAGACCGAAATGGATGAATCGGTCAGACCGAAACGCACAAAGAAGTTTTGGATTTTTAAGTCTATGACGAATCGGGGACTCCAAGTGCTCCTCACACAGAGTGGTTCGAATCTGACTTGATCAAATTTTGTGATGCATCATGAATAGAGTTTGAGACTAGAAAAGCATAGATAGCTAGAGACGGTTCTTAGGCATTCTTGTCCATCCACTTGGCAAAAGAAAAAGAAACCAACCAATCAAAACAACACGTGGATGTCCTCGAATGAGTAAATTGTGCAACCAACATGCTCACAAAATAAAATGACAAATGAAATATGTGATAAAGCATGCACAAACAATTCTAGTATCTATCAAGCAATTGGCGATGACTAGGTATCTATATATGAGTATATTGACTTAGGAGTCAAATGAGAACATTTGATCGTAGGTCATACTCATCGTTTAAGCACAAGTGGGGTTACCACTTTTACATAAAGCGTTGTTGTGTTCACATCACTAGAGTTGCTTTAACTCAATTGTTAGAGCAAAGCTCCCCCGAGATGTGAGACCCCCCCTGTGACGCCCCCGATTCAATCGTACACTAATCATACACGCAAACGTGTACGATCAAGATCAGGGACTCACGGGAAGATATCACAACACAACTCTACAAATAAAATAAGTCATACAAGCATCATATTACAAGCCAGGGGCCTCGAGGGCTTGAATACAAGAGCTCGATCATAGACGAGTCAACGGAAGCAACAATATCTGAGTACAGACATAAGTTAAACAAGTTTGCCTTAAGAAGGCTAGCACAAACTGGGATACAGATCGAAAGAGGTGCATGCCTCCTACCTGGGATCCTCCTAAACTACTCCTGGTCGTCGCCAGCAGGCTGCACGTAGTAGAAGGCACCTCCGGTGTAGTAGGAGTCGTCGGCAACAGTGGCGTCTGGCTCCTGGACTCCAACGTCTGGTTGCAGCAATCGGATATAGGAAAGGGGAAAAGGGGAGAAAAGCAACCGTGAGTACTCATCCAAAGTACTCGCAAGCAAGGAACTACACTACATATGTATGCATTGGTATCAAATGGAAAAGGGGTATCATAAGTGGTCTGAACTGCAGAATGCCGGAATAAGAGGGGGATAGCTAATCCTATCGAAGACTACGCTTCTGGCCACCTCCATCTTGCAGCATGCAGAAGAGAGTAGATGGTAAGTTCACCAAGTAGCATCGTGTAGCATAATCCTAACCGATGATCCTCCCCTCGTCGCCCTGTGAGAGAGCGATCACCGGTTGTATCTGGCACTTGGAAGGGTGTGTTTTATTAAGTATCCGGTTCTAGTTGTCATAAGGTCAAGGTACAACTCCAGGTTGTCCTTTTACCGAGGGACACAGCTATTCGAATAGATCAACTTCCCTGAAGCGGTGCACCACATTTCCCAACACGCTCGATCCCCTTTGTCCGGACACACTTTCCTGGGTCATGCCCGGCCTCGGAAGACCAACACGTCGTAGCCCTACCTAGGCACAACAGAGAGGTCAGCACACCGGTCTAAATCCTATGGCGCAGGGGTCTGGGCCCATCGCCCTTTGCACACCTGCACGTTGCGAACGCGGCCGGTGAGCAGACCTAGCCTCCCTTATACAAGAGTAGGCGTTCCAGTCCAACCCGGCGCGCGCTGCTCAGTCGCTGACGTCACGAAGGCTTCGGCTGATACCACGACGTCGAGTGCCCATAACTGTCCCCGCGTAGATGGTTAGTGCGTATAGGCCAGTAGCCAGACTTAGATCAAATACCAAGATCTCGTTAAGCGTGTTAAGTATCCGCGAACGCCGACCAGGGCCAGGCCCACCTCTCTCCTAGGTGGCCTCAACCTGCCCTGTCGCTCCGCCTCAAAGTAACAGTCGGGGGCCGTCGGGAACTCAGGCCCACCTCTACCGGGATGGAGCCACCTGCCCCTTCAGCCCCCATCTCCAAACAGCATCACCGGTAATGTAACATTGTAAAATATATAGTATATGCCCGTGATCACCTCCTGAAGTGATCACGGCCCAGTAGTATAGCATAGCAGACGGACAAGAGTGTAGAGCCATTGATGATAATCTAGCATCCTATATTAAGTATTTAGGATTGCAGGTAAGGTATCAACAGTTGTAGCAACAATGACAGGCTATGCATCAGAATAGGATTAACGGAAAGCAGTAACATGCTACACTAATCTAATGCAAGCATTATAGAGAAGAATAGGCGATATCTGTTGATCAAGGGGGGGCTTGCCTGGTTGCTCTGGCAAGAGAGAGGGGTCGTCAACACCATAGTCGTACTGGGTAGCAGCGGCGTCGGTCTCGATGTCTAGCGAAAGAAGAGGGGGAAGAAACAATAAATATAATGCAAACAAATGCATGACGATGCATGACATGACAATGTAGTGGTGCTAGGGGTTCCCTAACGCGGTAAGAGGTGGTACCGGTGAAGGGGGGAAACATCCGGGAAAATATCCCCGATGTTACGCATTTTCGGGCAGAGGAGCCGGAGGGGGAAAGTTGGGAGTTTGATAGGTTAGGGATGCGTGGCGGACGAACAGGCTGCGTATCCGGATTTGTCTCATTGTTTTGAGCAACTTTCATGTTGAAAATAATTTAATTCAAGTTATGGATTAAAAGATATGATTTTCTAAAGATTTTATTAATTTCTGGGATTTAATTAATTATTTAAATTAATTCGAAATTGGATTTATGACATGAGCATGATGTCATGCTGACGTCAGCAGTCAACAGGGGTTGACTGGTCAACCTGACCAGTGGGTCCCACTGGTTAGTGACACATTTTAATTAAACAAATTAATTAACCTAATTAGTATTAATTAGGGGGGTAGGCCCCACTGTCACTGGTTGTTTAATTAACTAACAGTAGTTAGATTAATTAGTTATTAGATTAAGCTAATTATGATTAATTAGTTTAATTAATCAAAATTAATTAAGTTAATTAATTCTTTAATTAATTAAATTAATAATTTTATTTATTTTTTATTTTTACTTCTTTTTTTTTTCATTTTCGTTCTGGGGGCAGGGCCCCACTTGTCATTACCTAGGAGGCCTAACGGGCACGGGCACGCGTTAACGGGCGGTGGTACGGGCGCCGAAACGAACGGGCGCCCGAGGGGGCACCGAGCAGGCCCGACGCACGCCGGCGCCGGCCGGAGCCAGGGGAGGCGACGGAGGGGGGAATGACCGCGACGGCGGAGGTGGCTGCGGCAGGGAGCCGCAGGGCAGTGGCGGGGCAACGCGGGGTCCAGGGTGACCAACAGGGGCGCGACCACGGTGGGCGCGCACGGGAAGGAGGTCGCGGGCTTGCCCGCAGGCGAGGCGCGTCAGGAACGGGCGTGCGCGGCGCAGTTGTGGGCGAGCAGTGGCAGCAGAGCAACGGGGTCAACGAGCGGGGCGGCTACAGCGAGCGAAGGGGGAGGGGTCCGCGGGCGCGACGAGCTGCTGCAGGTGCGCGAGCGAGGCTGCGGACGCGCTCGGGGAGTCAGCGGCTGCCGGAGAGCACGCGCGGCGGTGGTAGCAGGTACGACGGCAAGCAGCAGTGAAGTGGCAGCGGGTAGGGCCAGCGGAGGATGGCGTCGCGGGAGGGAGAAGAGGCCGGGGCGCGCTGAGCGCGGCCAGACGTGGCTTCGGGCGTGCGGCACGGGGGTTCGAGTGCGTGCGCAGGGAGGAAGAGAGGGGACGCTCACAGGGGGGTTGTAGGGTTCGAGGCAGTAGGGCGCGGGAAGGAAGGACGGAGACGACGTGCGTAGGGGTAGCGGCCGGTGGGGAGGTCCGGCGAGGTGGAGGCGGCGACGCAGCTCTGGGCGGCGGTCTCCTTCCGATCCAATCGAGAGAGAGGGGGGAGATATTTTGCGGGGGGGGGGAGGGGTGGGGGGGTCGGTGGCGGTTCGGGCTTTGGGGGGTGGGTTATGGAGAGAGTGGGGGGTGGCCGGCTCGGCCGGTCGGTTGCGGCCTGGTGGGCCGAAGCCCAAGGGGCCGAGGGGCTTTCTCCTTCTTTTTTTCTTAGTTTTAGTTTTAGTTTTCCCTTTTTTGTATTTTCTTTATTTTACTTATTTTCTATTCTGTTTTATTTCATTTTAAATCATTTAGGCATTTTCTAAAAATATGTTTTCTTTACTATAATTATCCTTGTAATATTCGGCAACCACCGAACATTTTTGTTTCAACTTTTAAAAACTTTTGTTGTTTGCCATTTTTTGTTGTTTTTTTTGAATTGATTTGTGAATCAGTCTGAACTAACGAAAGTTTAGCAATAGTAATCAAAGATGACATGGCATCATTAAGAGAGTTTTACTGTAGGCTAATTATCCGGGCGTCACAATTCTCCTCCACTACAAGAAATTTCGTCCCGAGATTTAGGAGCGGGAGTAAGGGGGAAGGGATCTGGTTACGTAATTCTAACGATTCTTCTCGGTCATAGTTGCTCTTCTCAAAGAGGTCGATCCATTACATTGATTTCTTCAGTCCTCTGCTTCAGGTCATCATGATGAAGTCGTCATCCTTTCTTCGGGATCTTCACCGTATTTACGAATAGGTAACGGGGCAGATCGGCAACGACAGAATGCTATAAGGGTAATAATCTGGGATAACCCATGAACGAGCATAGGAGTTCCTCTCGAGTTGAACAAATAAAACACATCGAGAGTAAAGGTGGAAGGTACAATAAGAAGTTTCAAGCAGCCAGGCAATCGTTCAATGCCTAGACAGAAGGTGAAAGGGGTTTCAAAGCAACGGAATAATTATTGTGGCCGATATCAGAATAGATCACTAGGAATGTGGCTCGTGAATTGCATACAAAGCCAAGCGCGAGAATTAACTTTGGAAACAGGGTGTACAGGAGAGTCAGGTTTTTCTTGATCCTGTGGAGCTGTGGGTTATGGGCCCACCATGTGGGTTAATAGTAGGAAGAGGGGTGACGTCTTGCACGATCATGCAAGCAAGGCATGTCAGAGCATAGCATGTCAGAGGGTAGCCTGTTGATTATGTCGGCAACAACGTCGGTACCAAGGACGAGGGACGAAGAGAACCATTTTCCTGCTCGTTTAACGAGGCGGACCAAAAGGCAAAGTTCTCGTCCATCGGCGGTTACCGAAAAGTCATCAACAGTAGAAACAGGGTCTTGCTGACATAATTGTACAACGAGGTGTTTACATAAGCAGGAGAATATTACTGCTTAGATCATATAGATCACAAGAAACGTTAAACCAACCAATGGAAAGGAAAATGTGTTTCAAACACATATTTCCAGTGTATATCCTTCCCAAGGACAAGCAGAAGATATCCATGACAGGATAGAAGGTAGAAAACTATTTAGGAAAGGGGAGAGAAATTTCCTGACATTACCCATACAACGGTGTTTGGATAATTCATAAGGAAAATTTAGCGTTGTGCTTTAAATGTTCTTATTGATGATTCAATAAGCCATAGACGTAGAATGAAACTATAGACCAATAACTTCAAAGCAATAGGGTTGCTAGAAGTTTAGAATTTACACATCATAGACCATTTGTCAGTTTTTCGGTTAGAAACAACACGGGGACCAAGAAAGAATGGTGATGGTGAGAAGTATCACTGTACCAAGAATTCTTAAGAGGTGGAGTAATCCTCACGACATTATTGACATAAAAGATGGTAATACTACAAGGTAATTAAGAACAAATGCTGGATAGCAAGGAACTCAAGGTATAACACAGACCACGAACAAGTTTGTGTTGGAGGGAAGGCAATAAAGTGGTCGATGATAGCACCAATCATCGCGGGCAAGGATGTTATTTTTCATCATGAATTCAGTTGATATCTTGGAAGACCTCAGAATGTTAATGAGGATCACGACACATTTGTCAAGAGGTTTCAAGAAGATGTAACCGATCGGCGATGACATCAAGTCAACGGAATGATGGAGCAAAAAGTTATTGAAACCATGGGTACAACACAAACTCAAAATCAAGCTTGTTGTTCAAGGAAAAATGATATGACGAGGAAGATCGACGTAAGATTAGCTCATCGTCGAAAGTTGTGCTTTGGGATTAAGGACCAGGTAGCACAGTCAAAATCAGCACGACATGGATATATCCAAACAGGCTAGGAATGACGTGATTGAGTTCAAACTCGTAAATAATGAAGGTTACCAAGAGTTTCTTAATCGCGATGCGGACTCGAGTCAGTTATCGGTCTCTTTGAGTGTTTAATAACTCAGAGCCCGTGAAAAATTGGAATCAATGAGAATGTAGCACTTGATGAAGAACTCATAAGAAGTTATGCAGTTCCGTGATAATCTTGAGATACCAGGGGGGTAATACTCGACGACAAATCAAAGTAGAGGTTGGACTGGGGTATTACTCCGCAGAAGACAAGTGCTTAAACTTGCACGAGAAATGGTATTTAAAGGAGAACATGGTCGGAACCACGATTGCAAAAGGCCAGATCCTAGATATAAGATGAACTTATACCAAAGGAATAATTAATTTAAGAGAAGCTTTAATGATAAGATCTACATCGTGTCCATGGGCATGAACGCAAGGTTCAAGGTTGACTCCCACTTCTTCAATGTATAGCCTTCCATTCACGTCTCGCTTTGATAAAGGCATTAGTGTTGAAAGTTTTACCTGGTGAAATACCAGATAATTATGACCCGTGAAATCTTTCGGGTTCATACGGATTAAGGAAGGCATAGGTTCAACCCATCGGGTCATCGTGGAAACATATACCACAAACTTCAGGAGTAAATAATACAAGCTTGAAAGTGGAGCATGGTTGACAAGCAAAGGATATAATTTACCAAAGGCATTATTTACCCTAGGAAAGGCTCACATGCTTATTGAATATGAAGGATGTTGTCGGATAAAATCCAACAAAGGATCTGGTGGTCCACAAGGGATCTGATGTGAGCATCGGTACTCAACCAAAATAAGGAAAAAGGTAAGAAGATCAGACCATAGGAACAACTGACTAATTTAAGCTCAAATGCAACATAATTATGATTTTCAAATCAAGGGATCGGAAGCAACACTCTGATTAGGGTTGGATAAGTTGAATAGCCTTAGGGGTACAATCGACAACTATTGGAATGATCAAGAACCAGCTCATGTTCGGGAAGACATCCGAGCCAGAAAGATAATTTATAAGGATCAACTGATGATTGCGTGCATTCGCACACATGCTGAATCAATATGGTCAGAATGTTCATCACACAGATTTTAATGAATATTACTTGACATATGGAATTAACCATTATGTAAGCAGGTAAAGAAGATCAAGAGCAATAGGCTACTGAGGATTTTGGAAGATCGAATGGCATTTCGAAGGATTTTGCGAAACACCTGAACAACTGGGGATGAACGAATCCCCGGTAAATGCGAGGAATTATTCATACATGTATTCATGAGGAAAAGGAGCCGCAAGACAGTAGACACAAAGGATCCTCGGAATATCCGAAGTATTTCAGGGTATCTTGTAATAACAACAACAATTGGAAATGAAGTTATGGACGACAAGTGTATGTAGCTTTCCATAGGGATTTATCGGTGGTATGGAACTGCAATGGCGAAGGGCACAAGGGTCTCGGGGAAACATTGGAGAGTATCTTCAAAATATTCTGGTGCAGCCAGCGATCATCTGGACTAAAGGGGCTCTCCGGGAGAAAGTATTTACGAGAACCTAATGCTAGAGTTTTAGTAAATTCATTTAACCCTAATAGAAGAGATGTCCGAGTCCCAGAGTAAGGATCGAGGAGTAAAAGATCCTAATACCACCCAGATGGTGACGTGGGCCCGTAAGGCACACAGCCATGTTAGTAAAAGTTTTTGTAATGTCTAGACTCAACTTCGGCCAAGGAGTATGGAAGGGGGATTCCTACAGGCAGTCGGCTCTGATACCAACTTATGACGCTCCCGATTCAATCGTACACTAATCATACACGCAAACGTGTACGATCAAGATCAGGGACTCACGGGAAGATATCACAACACAACTCTACAAATAAAATAAGTCATACAAGCATCATATTACAAGCCAGGGGCCTCGAGGGCTTGAATACAAGAGCTCGATCATAGACGAGTCAACGGAAGCAACAATATCTGAGTACAGACATAAGTTAAACAAGTTTGCCTTAAGAAGGCTAGCACAAACTGGGATACAGATCGAAAGAGGTGCATGCCTCCTACCTGGGATCCTCCTAAACTACTCCTGGTCGTCGCCAGCAGGCTGCACGTAGTAGAAGGCACCTCCGGTGTAGTAGGAGTCGTCGGCAACAGTGGCGTCTGGCTCCTGGACTCCAACGTCTGGTTGCAGCAATCGGATATAGGAAAGGGGAAAAGGGGAGAAAAGCAACCGTGAGTACTCATCCAAAGTACTCGCAAGCAAGGAACTACACTACATATGTATGCATTGGTATCAAATGGAAAAGGGGTATCATAAGTGGTCTGAACTGCAGAATGCCGGAATAAGAGGGGGATAGCTAATCCTATCGAAGACTACGCTTCTGGCCACCTCCATCTTGCAGCATGCAGAAGAGAGTAGATGGTAAGTTCACCAAGTAGCATCGTGTAGCATAATCCTAACCGATGATCCTCCCCTC
>NW_024114532.1:0-13173 GCF_003073215.2 Triticum urartu | reverse complement strand
GGTGCGCCATTAGTAACAAATTTTGTTTTTTTTTCAAAACTTCTAATGACGCACCGCATACCAGGTGCGCCATTAGTAATATATTAGTAATGGCGTACCTGTATGTGGTGCACTATTGCTATATTTTAATGGCGCACCACACATGTGGTACGCCATTAGTGACCATTTCATCTATAGCCGTTTTCCTAGTAGTGCTCCGTCCTAGCCGCCGTCGTTGGATCTCATGAGAAGGGCCACCCCCGCCGCCTCAGATGGGATCCGCCGCCTCCCCCCGCCCAGGACCTTTGGCATCGGGCCCGCCACCACCACGGCCCACGCCGGCGGCAGCGGCGGCAGGAGGGGGTGGAGGGGGAGGTGCTGGCGGCGCTAGGGTTGGGGCCCCTGGCGTCGCCCGGGGGGAGGCGACGCGAGGGGTCAGGCGAAGATGTTCGGTGCTGAAAGAGAAAGAAAGCAAAAAGAGGAGGCAGTCAGGCTTGGAGAGCGATCTTACTTTTCTGGTTGTACTTGCATGACCTCAATCCCCAAGGGGAACAACACCGATGCCTGACATTGAAGGTTGCTGAGCACGATCGCGTGCAGCACCAGGTCGCGAGGCTGGTGCGCGGTTGACGGATATCCCCGCAAGCACGGCACCATTGACTGGCTGCCTGAGCTCCGGCGGGGCGCGCTTCATCGTGGCCAGTAGGCCTGACCTGCTAGATGTGAAGATTGAGCCTGTCGTGCTGGCGCGGCTATCCAGGCGCAAGACGGTGACCGTGGCGTCCTCGACCACCATGAGGAAGGCCCCCGTCGAGCACAGCTGTAAGGACGGGCCAGAGACACCGCATCTTCGGGGACAACTATTTGTTGCAGCCTTGGGCGATCTGCAGCGAACGACAGCCAGAATTGGGTGGTCGTCGCCGCCTACCGTTCTGTCAAATTAGGCACTGCTGGTAGCTGCCCTATCGAGCGTTGGTGCCTACAAAAAATCTTTTGGTGCCTACAAAAAATCTCTATGGTAATGATACAGATGGGTCGTTGTATTACTGCTATCCTATCACAGTACAGAAAATCAAAGGCATGTTGAATTTGCTACACATCACGAGGTAGGTAAAGGATCTCCCACGGTCTCACCTAAGAAAATCTCTATGAGCATGATCCATTTTTCAGCTCACTGATCTGAGGCTCACGTTTCAGGTAAGTCCATTAGGTATGCCTCACGAGGTAGGTAAAGGATCTCCCACGGTCTCACCTAAGAAAATCTCTATGAGCATGATCCATTTTTCAGCTCACTGATCTGAGGCTCACGTTCCAGGTAAGTCCATTAGGTATGCCTGCATGCTATGATGTTCAAGCTTTCAAGCTAGCATGGTAGGAATCAGATGTGCAGGTGAAAGGGTCATCTCGACTGGAATGTAAGCCAACTAATGTAATATGATTAAGTATGCAAAACATATTTACTACCAATTAAAAAACAGTATAACAGAGCGACTTACTAGCCCTCTCAGCGTTTTTGCTCCGTCCACCGTCCGATCCACCATAGGAACGGTCCTCACTGCTCCATCTTCCGACCTGGCGCTGCAGCGCGTTGTCACCGCGTCGCGACCCAGTCAGCCGCGTAATCGGGCCACTGCTCCGAAGACCGAGCGAGGGATCATCTCGTTCCTCGGGCCGATCAGAGGCCGAAAGCCCACGTAGGCCCAGGGACGTTATTCTCGCTCCCGTTCCCTGCTTTTCTCCATCTCTCCCAATCTCTCGATCACTTGAAAAAAAAAAAACTTCTCCCCACGACCCGCAACCATGCGGCAGCTTGCATCTCGACTCAGCGACGGCAGCTGACGGAGGATCTGCCTCGTGTCTGTGAGGGGCCTAGACCTCTCGACTAGCGGCGAGCTGGCGACCTAGGACTCGCCCCAGCTGGGGTGGGGCATGTGGAAGTTCAGGCCCTAGACATGTCACAGCGCCATCCTCCCCTTTGTTCTTCTTCCTCAATGGACACTGCTGATCCAAGCTGAGTAGATCGAAAATTCAATTTTGTAGTATGTACTTCAGTTTCTTATGACAACGACGATCAATGAATGATTCTCAAAATTGTAAGCATGGTGTTGTTTTTGAACTTATCAGGGGATTTAAAATCTGAGTTCTTCTCTATGTCAATTCTAAGATGATTACCCTTAGATTAAATCATGCAAATTCTCAGTTTGCAGAAATCCTTAACTGGCACATGCTTTATATTGATCTACTAGCCAAAGAGTTCTCCAATATTCTGGGTGTAGAATTTCTCTTCTTGTGGGAAGGTCTTTTACTGGATTATTCTTCTGTTCATCAATTACGTATATTATTTCCTCCCTGATGTATATAGATGTTTTTTTGCTCCTGCCATATAGAGTATGTTTTTATGTACTGTACTCGATGTTCAGCGTTGACATGCATAGCAGGTTATGCAACAAGGTTTGGACGGATCTGATGATCGAGAGCTTGATGGATCAAGCATGCCTGATAAGGCTGAGTGCACCATTAGAAAAGGTACAGAAAGTACGAAACTACTCTTGAGTTGCTCTACATGGCAGTGTTAGTGAGTCACATTTTGGCTTGCTTTCGCATCCTTGGTGTGCTCTGTGCAAGCTATTATTTAGAATATGCAAATCCTGACTGTATCGTTGTCATTGTTAACTATTCCCTCTAATTCAAAATAAATGTTGTGGTTTTAGTTCAATTTGCAAAATAAATGCTTCTCTCATGCACGGGCGCGGCAATGGTTCTTTGCTGGTAAACGACTAGCTAGCGATATCACCATATTGCGCCTCGGATGTTACGGTTTCAATCATTTTACACTCAGCTGCTGGGGTTACTAGACCATTGCGGGAATAGTTTAGCACATGAGGAAAATATATATTTGAAGTACGAGAAATCCCATTGAATAAAGCATGATTGCGACAGAGCACTCAATAAATTATACATGTTTTGTAACTGTTCAATTGTCAATGCATTACGTGATTTCTGCAATATATATAGTTCTATTATAAATATGTCATTGATGATAGGCCATTTTATCCGGTCCTATATACATATCTATTCTCACCTTATTGCACACCTTTTTGAGTGTGTATGATCTACCACATCCATGTATGTTATAGAAACTATAATGGTATGCACTAAATATTCTCCGTAAAAACGCACAGGTCTCATTCACATAGTTGATCACCATTACCTATATTTCTTTTAACATGTGAATATACCAACTCAATATGCAACCATGCATGGGAAAACATCCATTTCAACAAGCATTCATGCATGGGAAAATACATCTGTCATTTTATAAAACTTATATTCAATAATGATTGTACAACTGTACAATAATCAAATGATTATGTATATCTATTTTTATTTAACTAAAGTTCATATTATAAATCTAAATATGCATGTTTCATACAAACAAATATCACTGAAATATCTTGCAACCAATTCCCGCAGCAGCGCGCGGGGTATTATCTAGTATCTTTTAGAGCACGGTGGTGGATTTGTTTTATACTCCCTCCGGTCCTTTTTACTCTGCATATTAGAATTCTCCGAAGTCAAACTTCATAAAGTTTGACCGTATTTATATGAAAAAATATCAACATCTGCCATGCTAAAGTTATATAATATGAAACTTTAAGTCATGACACATCTAGTGGTATTGATTTTAGATTGTGAATGTTGACACTTTTTTCTACAAAGCTGGTCCAATTTTACGAGGCTTGAATTCAGTCAAATCTTATATGCGAACTAAAAAGGACCGGAGGGAGTAGAAACTATTGATCTCTCCTGCTTCACTTAGATTATTTTGAGAGTCTTAAATAGCATGGTAATTTGCTTAAAATCCTAATATGCTAGGTATTCAATAATAAAAATTCGCTTATGAGTGTGTTGAATACTATGTTTGATACTTGATAATTGTTTTAAGATATAAAGATTGTGATATTAAAGTTGTGCTAGTTGAGTAGTTGTGAATTTGAGAAATACTTGTGTTGAAGTTTGTGATTCCCGTAGCATGCACGTATGGTGAACCATTATGTGATGAAGTCGGAGCATGATTTATTTTTTGATTGCCTTCCTTATGAGTGGCGGTCGGGGACGAGCGATGGTCTTTTCCTACCAATCTATCCTTCTAGGAGCATGCGCGTAATACTTTGCTTTGATAACTTGTAGATTTTTGCAATAAGTATATGAGTTCTTTATGACTAATGTTGAGTCCATGGATTATACGCACTCTCACCCTTCCACCTTTGCTAGCCTCTCTAATACCGCGCACCTTTCGCCGATATCATACACCCACCATATACCTTCCTCAAAACAGCCACCATACCTAGCTATTATGTCATTTTCATAGACATTCCGATATATATTGCCATACAAGTTTCCACCGTTCCGTTTATTATGACACACTCCATCATTGTCATATTGCTTAGCATGATCATGTAGTTGACATCGTATTTGTGGCAAAGCTACCATTCATAATTCTTTCATACATGTCACTTATGAGTCATTGCATATCCCGGTACACCGCCAGAGGCATTCATATAGAGTCATATTTTGTTCTAAGTATCGAGTTGTAATTGTTGAGTTGTAAGAAAAATAAAAGTGTGATGATCATCATTATTAGATCATTGTCCCAGTGAGGAAAGGATAATGGAGATTATGATTCCCCCACAAGTCGGGATGAGACTCCAGACGAAAAATTAAAAAAAAGAAAAAGAAAGAAAGAAAAGAGGCCATAAAAAAGGCCCAAATAAAAAAATGAGAGATAAAGAGAGAAGGGACAATGTTACTATCTTTTTACCACATTTGTGCTTCAAAGTAGCACCATGATCTTCATAGTAGAGAGTCTCTCATGTTATCACTTTCATATACTAGGGAGAATCTTTCATTATAGAACTTGGCTGGTATATTCCAATGATGGGCTTCCTCAAAATGCCCTAGGTCTTCATGAGCAAGCAAGTTGGATGCACACCCACTTAGTTTCTTTTTGAGCTTTCATATACTTATAGCTCTAGTGCATCCGTTGCATGGCAATCCCTACTCACTCACATTGATATCTATTGATGGGCATCTTCATAGCCCGTTGACATGCCTAGTTGATGTGAGACTATCTTCTCTCTTTTTGTCTTCTCCACAACCACCACACTATTCCACCTATAGTGCTATGTCCATGGCTCACGCTTATGTATTGCATGAAGATTGAAAAAGTTTTGAGAATGTCAAAAGTACGAAACAATTGCTTGGCTTGTCATCGGGGTTGTGCATGATTTAAATATTTTGTGTGGTGAAGATAGAGCATAGCCAGACTATATGATTTTGTAGGGATAACTTTCTTTAGCCATGTTATTTTGAGAAGACATAAGTGCTTTGTTAGTATGCTTGAAGTATTATTATTTTTATGTCAATATGAACTTTTGTCTTGAATCTTTCGGATCTGAATATTCATACCACAATTAAGAAGAATTACATTAAAATTATGCCAAGTAGCACTTCACATCAAAAATTCTGTTTTTATCATTTACCTACTCGAGGACGAGCAGCAATTAAGCTTGGGGATGCTTGATACGTCTCCAACGTATCTATAATTTTTGATTGCTCCATGCTATATTATCTACTGTTTTGGACATTATTGGGCTTTATTATCCACTTTTATATTATTTTTGGGACTAACCTATTAACCAGAGGCCCAGCCCAGAATTGTTGTTTTTTGCCTGTTTTAGGGTTTCGAAGAAAAGGAAAATCAAACAGAATCCAATTGACCTGAAACTTCAGGAACTCATTTTTGGAAGGAAAGAAGCCCAAAAGACTTGAAGTGCGCGTAAGGGAAGCTTCGAGGAGGCCACGAGGTAGAGGGTGCGCCCTCCACCCTCGTGGGCCCCTCGTGCCTCCCTGGTGTACTTCTTCCGCCTATATATCTCCATATACCCTAAAAACATCGGGGAGCACAATAGATCGGGAGTTCCGCCGGCAGAAGTCTCCGTAGCCACCGAAAGCCAATCTAGACCCGTTCCGGCACCCTACCGGAGGGGGGAATCCCTCTCCGGTGGCCATCTTCATCATCCCGGTGCTCTCCATGACGAGGAGGGAGTAGTTCTCCCTCGAGGCTGAGGGTATGTACCAGTAGCTATTTGTTTGATCTCTCTCTCTCTCTTGTGTTCTTGAGGTGATACGATCTTGATGTATCGCGAGCTTTGCTATCATATTTGGATCCTATGATGTTTCTTCCCCCTCTACTCTCTTGTAATGGATTGAGTTTCTCCTTTGAGGTTATCTTATCGGATTGAGTCTTTAAAGATTTGAGAACACTTGATGCATGTCTTGTCGTGCGTATCTGTGGTGACAATGGGATACCATGTGATTCACTTGATGTATGTTTTGGTGATCAACTTGCGGGTTCCGCCCATGAACCTATGCATAGGGGTTGGTACACGTTTTTGTCGTGATTCTCCGGTAGGAACTTTGGGGCACTCTTTGAGGTTCTATGTGTTGGTTGAATAGATGAATCTGAGATTGTGTGATGCATATCGTATAATCATACCCACGGATACTTGAGGTGACATTGGAGTATCTAGGTGACATTAGGGTTTTGGTTGATTTGTGTCTTAAGGTGTTATTCTAGTACGAACTCTAGGGCTGTTTGTGACACCTATAGGAATAGCCAAACGGATTGATTGGAAAGAATAACTTTGAGGTGGTTTCGTACCCTACCATAATCTCTTCGTTCGTTCTCCGCTATTAGTGACTTTGGAGTGACTCTTTCTTGCATGTTGAGGGATAGTTATGTGATCCAATTATGTTATTATTGTTGAGAGGACTTGCACTAGTGAAAGTATGAACCCTAGGCCTTGTTCCAACACATTGCAATACCGTTTATGCTCAGTTTTATCATTCGTTACCTTGCTGTTTTTATATTTTCAGATTACAAAAACCTTTATCTACTATCCATATACCACTTGTATCACCATCTCTTCCCCGAACTAGTGCACCTATACAATTTACCATTGTATTGGGTGTATCGGGGACACAAGAGACTCTTTGTTATTTGGTTGCAGGGTTGCTTGAGAGAGACCATCTTCATCCTACGCCTCCTACGGATTGATAAACCTTAGGTCATCCACTTGAGGGAAATTTGCTGCTGTCCTACAAACCTCTGCACTTGGAGGCCTAACAACGTCTACAAGAAGAAGGTTGTGTAGTAGAAATCAAGCTCTTTTCTGGCGCCGTTGCCGGGGAGGTGAGTGCTTGAAGGTATATCTTTAGATCTTCAAATGAGTCTTTTAGTTTCTTGTTTTATCACTAGTTTAGTTTATAAAAGAAAATTACAAAAAAATGGAATTGAGTTTACCTCATACGCTTCATCTTTTTAATATCTTTCATGAGTATGATGGAAAGGAAAATTGTGCTCATATACTAGAAGAAGAATTACATAGAATGCTTGGCATAAAATATGTGAATGATGAGCATGATTGCAATCTTGTTAGTACGAATTCTTTGAATATCCATGGTACTAATAATGATTGCACTAGTTATGATGAAAATGTCTCCTATAAACATGTCAATTTTTGTGGAGTGCATTGGGTTTGTAAGTACACACCAAAAAGGGAAGATAGATATTACAAGAAGCATAAGTACTTAGAAACTAAATTGTTGCAAGAAATACTAGATGATTGTGCTGAAAATTTAAATTTTCTAGGCCATACTTGTGAGCTTTGTAATGAACGTGGTCATTTAACTATCCGATGCAAATTGTTTCATGATCTAATCGTGTCCAAAAATTGTGATGACTTGATTTCCCTTGCACATTATAATGAATTTAGTTTGGTTATGGGCTACGAAGAAATGAAACGTATAACTAAGGATATTCCAAAATTTGCCCTTGATAGAGTTCTTCATTTTGATCTAGAGGAAATTTATATGTATTGTGCGGTAAATTGCATTGAAAATCCTTATATTGCCAATTACATAAAGAAAAGAAAACAAATAGAAGATGAAGAGAATACTAATGAAAGGGAAGAGACTTCCCAATATCCTCCTATTATTTCTTATGATGAATCAGGTAACGAGGAGGATCCTCCTATTCAACCAATCTCATTAATAAGCTCCAAAAAGAGGATTGAACCCACACATGATGTGGTGAAGAAGAAAAAAAGAAAAAGGAAGAGAGGTAAAAAGATATCTCCCCCAAATAGTGCTGCTCCTATTACTATTGTGCCTCATGAAAATATAATTGTGGAAGATAATGATACTTCTTATGATCTTGAAAATCTTTTTGGCACTTTCTTGGAAGAATATGATAATTGCTATACTATTGGTGCTATCTATACTATTAATGATGAGAGTGATTATGCTTATGATATGAAAAGGCCCAAGCTTGGGGAAGCTATGTTTGATGAAGATGATGTTTTTGAGAATATATTTGCTGCAATTAATGTTTGTCCCAAGCTTGGTGATGATATGTTTGATGAAGATGATATTTTTAGTCTCCCAAGTTTTGATATGCAAATTTATAATGATGATAGCATGCCTCCTACTTATGATGATTATTGTGATGATACTTATGATATAAAAAGTAGTGATTATATTTATAAAACTTGTCATGATTATGGTTACCCCTTTTCTGAATATTAATTTTTAATGTAGAAACAATTTATAGTATTCGAGTCTCTTATGATACTCCCACTATTCCGAATGAGAAAAATCTTACTTATGTGGAGAGTAGTAAATTTTCTATGCTTGTAGACTATGAAAAGAATGCTTTAGGTGTTGGTTATATTGTTGAATTCATTCATGATGCTACTGAAAATTATTATGAGGGAGGAATATATGCTTGTAAGAATTGCAATAATATCAAGTTTCCTCTCGATGTGCTTAAAGTTTTGAAGTAATGCTTGTTTTGCCCTCCTATGCTAGTTGATTATTGTTCCCATAAGTTGTTTGCTCACAAAATCCCTATGCATAGGAAGTGGGTTAGACTTAAATGTGCTAGTCATATTCTTCATGATGCTCTCTTTATGTTTCAATTCTTATCTTTTATGTGAGCATCATTGAAATCATCATGCCTAGCTAGGGGCGTTAAACGATAGCGCTTGTTGGGAGGAAACCCAACTTTATTTTTATTTCTTGCTTTTTGTTCCTATTTAGTAATAAATAATTTATCTAGCCTCTGTTATGATTGAGTTTTTATGTTTTAATTAGTGTTTGTGCCAAGTAGAACCGTTGGGAAGACTTGAGAAAAGTCTTGTTGATCTTGCTGTAAAAAACAGAAACTTTAGCGCTCACGAGAACTGCTGTCATTTTTATTTGGAAAGTGCTGTTTAGTTAATTCTTTTTGCAGATGATTAATAGATAAATTCCTCACGTAAGAAATTTATTTTAGAATTTTTGGGGTTCCAGATCTTGCGCTAGCTACAGATTGCTACAGACTGTTCTGTTTTTGACAGATTCTGTTTTTCGTGTGTTGTTTGCTTATTTTGATGAATCTATGGCTAGTAAAATAGTTTATAAATCATAGAGAAGTTGGAATACAGTAGGTATAACATCCATATAAATAAAGAATGAGTTCATTACAGTACCTTGAAGTGGTCTTTTGTTTTCTTTCGCTAACGGAGCTCACAAGATTTTCTACTTTAAGTTTTGTGTTGTGAAGTTTCTAAGTTTTGTGTAAAGATTTGATGGATTATGGAACAAGGAGTGGCAAGAGCCTAAGCTTGGGGATGCCCATGGCACCCCCAAGATAATCTAAGGACACCTAAAAGCCAAAGCTTGGGGATGCCCCGAAAGGCATCCCCTCTTTCGTCTATTTCTATCGGTAACTTTACTTGGAGCTATATTTTTATTTGCCACATGATATGTGTTTTGCTTGGAGAGTCTTGTATTATTTGAGTCTTTATTTGTTAAAATTACCACAATCATCCTTCCTGTACACACCTTTTGAGAGAGCCATACATGATTCAGAATTTGTTAGAATACTCTATGTGCTTCGCTTATATATTTTGAGTTATATAATTTTGCTCTAGTACTTTACTTATCCTATATACCTAAGAGATTCATCCACACTATTTGATTTAGCTCAACATGCAACCCATCCACATCATCACACCTGCCACATCAGCAATTTTATTGCACTTTTACAACAGTAACAACCATGCGTGTGCCCTCTCAACAGTAACTGCGATGCATGTGCCCCCTCAGCAAAAGAAAGAATTTTTTAATTAACAAATCTGCCACGCCATCCATATAAAAAACTAACAAGTCGTGGCCTAGACTGGCGTTTCCTTTTCTTCATATATAACTCCACAATATCATTTTTTTATCTACTGGGCAGACCTAGAGTTTTCTTTCGGTCCATGTTCTCTTTATGTCTTAATTCAGATACTGATTACTGATACTTCCCACCGATCGATTTTATTAGTCTGTTGCGAATTCCTTTCCTCTTCAACTTCGCAACTACTCCTTTCTCTTCGTCTTCTGACAGTAGTAGTATATAATAAGTAGGATTATGGTTTCTCTTCGTCCTTTTTTTTAGAAAAGGAGTACGACCCCCGACCTCTGCATCTGGACGATACATACGACCACTTTATTAATTATTGACACAAGACCGTACAGAGTCATACAACAATAAGTCTAAAGCCACCAAACTAAGCAACAACTGTCGCTATCCCTATCCAGTTGATGTAGGGGCGCTGAAAGTCTGGGCCTAATACCAAACAGACCACGCAGCCAAACCTAAACATCTAAAGACTTGAGGTCCCACCCAGGACGCCTGCCGGGTATGGGCACCCACCAGTCCGGCGTGCTTCTCAACCAGGACCCCTGCCGGGTATGAGGCCGCCGCAGCCACCTGCCACGAATTCATCTTCAGAGCTGTACTGCTGCATCAACCTTGGCCGGTCCAACTGCCACCGACGCCACCATGACGCCAGGCAGCATCACCCTCTTGCGCGAGTCCATCTCCGCTCATCAGGCGCCGAGTCTTCACTGCGCCACGCCGCCGAGATCCGCCGTCATTAATGGAGCAGATGAAACACCGCTCCTCCTCTTGTCCCCTCCAACCAGCACTCGCTCCAAAACGATGCCCCCATGAGGGAGAACGATACCGATAGCACCGTCATCGTCCGATCCGGTAGACCCAGATCTAGGGTTTTCCCCGGAACTTCCCGATCAGGTTGATGAGAACTGCAACAACGATGCCTCCAGAAGGAAACGACGTCTGAGGCGCCGCCATCGTCCGCCAAGACCACAGTCTGGCGCGATTTTCATCGGAAGCCACGTCTTCCCGACCTCGTGGCTGGCTGGAACCGAGCGGAACCTCTCCATGAAGACGTATGTTGCCGTTGGTACTCCAGCGGAGATCCGGCATCTCCTCACCGGTCCCTCCACGCGCCGCCGGTCGGCGAAAGGCCTCCCCGCGACGGATCCAAACGGGGCGTTGGATCCGCAGTAGCCGTCGTCACCATCACGAGCAGGACAGCCCACCTTGCCGGATGGGGCACTGCCACCGCCGCCGTCCATGCAGGGCCGCCGCTCCGCTGGCGATGGTGCTCGGGCCCCCGCCGCACAGCCCGGATACTCCACTACTAGAAAAAGGGCTGCTAGTGGCGCACCTATTTTCGCTACTAATGGCGCACTACTGGTGCGCCACTAGCATCACGCCATTAGAATTTTTTTCTAATGGCGCACCTGTGGTGCGCCATTAGAATCTGGTATTCTAATGGCGCACCGCTGGTGCGCCATTAGTATGGCCCACGGTGCGCCATTAGTATCTGGTATACTAATGGCGCACCACATAGAAGTGCGCCATTAGTAACAATTTTTTTTCAAATTTTTTTTCATAATTTTTTTTAATTTTTTTCAAAAAATTTCAATTTTTTTCGTTTTTTTCTTAATCTCAGGTCATTATGTCTTAATCTCAGGTCAATATGCTTAATCCCAAGCACGCTTAACTTCAGAGTTCTATCCAACCCCAGCAACAGCTCACTTCACACGCACTTGTTGATATATCTAGCATATCAATCCTATTATACCTTGTTGATGTCTAGGACTTTATTCATGTTCATGACTATGATGAAATTTTGAAAAATATTTCAAACTTCCCGGTCATATTACGTATCATTTTTTGAAAAAAAAAATAAAAAAAATTCAAAACCTTTTTTTTGAATTTTTTTGCCTCTAGATCTTGAAAGCCCCGTAACTTTTCGAGTAGATGATTTTTCATATATAAAACTTTTTAATCCGAGTTCGTATGCAAAAGTTATGCCCATTTTACAAATTTCCAGAGAGATTTTGCAAATAAAGTCGAAATTTATATTTGTAAATTTTCCCAACAACTAGTCCACATATCACATGGCAAACTTATTTTCTTTTATTTTTTTGACATTTTTATCATTTTTTTATTTTTTTAAAACTGAAAAGGCGGTCCACAGGGGAGGGGGGGTGCATTCGGTGGAAGTCGGGCAAACTAGTAATGGCGCACCGTGGGGTGATGCGCCATTAGTAGTTAAACTAGTAATGGCGCACCACACCCACAGTGCGCCATTACTAGTTTTGAAAAAAAATAAAAAAAATTGAAATTTCTTTTGAATTTTTTTTTAAAAAAACTTAGTAATGGCGCACCAGTGGACACTAGTAATGGTGCACTGTCCACTGGTGCGCCATTACTAACAGAATTTTTTTTTTACTTTTTTTTTAAAACTTCTAATGGCGCACCGTGGGTGTGGTGTGCCATTACTATGTCAACTAGTAATGGCGCACCACACCCACGGTGCGCCATTAGTAACAAATTTTGTTTTTTTTTCAAAACTTCTAATGACGCACCGCATACCAGGTGCGCCATTAGTAATATATTAGTAATGGCGTACCTGTATGTGGTGCACTATTGCTATATTTTAATGGCGCACCACACATGTGGTACGCCATTAGTGACCATTTCATCTATAGCCGTTTTCCTAGTAGTGCTCCGTCCTAGCCGCCGTCGTTGGATCTCATGAGAAGGGCCACCCCCGCCGCCTCAGATGGGATCCGCCGCCTCCCCCCGCCCAGGACCTTTGGCATCGGGCCCGCCACCACCACGGCCCACGCCGGCGGCAGCGGCGGCAGGAGGGGGTGGAGGGGGAGGTGCTGGCGGCGCTAGGGTTGGGGCCCCTGGCGTCGCCCGGGGGGAGGCGACGCGAGGGG